>NC_090447.1:1407388923-1407688923 GCF_031143425.1 Pleurodeles waltl | reverse complement strand
AACAATGCGAATGATACTTCCCTCGCAGTTCACTGGGATGCTGCCAAACTGTCAAAAGAGGGAAATTCCTCACTCATATTACAGTTTTTTTTCTGCTGAAACAGAGCTAATAAACATGTCTTAGAGACATAAATAATACAGTTAAAGGAAAAACATCAGGCTTCAGGATCTAAGCGGGTATGCCAATCACTGCAGAGAGTGAAGGGGGTGATTAAAAGATCTTCTAATGGGGAAAACAACCCAGAATTTGTTGTGAACATGGCAGAAATATTATGAGGGGGGATAAGGCAAGCCTTACACTCCTGTTTGGGAATCCCAACCATTCAACAAGAGAAATGCTCCAAGTCTTCCATGAATTATTCTCATGCTCATATGAGACCCCCTCAACGAGAACATACAAACGTGAGTTGTACTTAGCCTCCACTAACTTTCCAGCACTTCCCCATATTACACTTGAGGAGTTGGAGAGCCTTATATCTCTGCAGAAAGGTATAGATGCCATTAAACTGCTTCCATCTGGCAGGGCTCCTGGCCTGGATGGGTTCCCTTCCACTTTTTATAAAGCTTTCAAGGACCTCTTAGCAATCCCTCTTGCAAACCTATATAAATCTTTTCTCGACACAAGAGAATTATTAGACACCATGATGACTCAGAGATGGTTTTAATTCCCAAACCAAGCAAAGATCAGGTATTATGCTCCTGATATAGACCCACAGCCTTGTTAAATACAAATTAAAAAATATTCACAAAATCTCTGTAAACAGTTGGAGAAGGTCGGGCCGGTCTTAATACTACAGACTTTTCAACTGTCTTAATTTAAAAAAATCCACCATGGAAAGTCCACGGCGATGGAGGTTCTTAGTCTCCCACCACAGTGGAGGGACAACCTGGCTAAACATTCCATAGGCATAGAATCAGGCTCCCTCAGCATCTTTATCCCAGCCCACAGAAACATCTATACAAGGACGACAAAATCCACCCCACCCTCCCCCAAGCCCTTTTTGGGAACACTGTATAACGATTTATATAGCTGGAGTTGACTGGAGATCTCTTGGGGTGGATACATCTCCTGTATAAAAATGAATTTTGTACCCAGGCTCCTCTACGTCTCCCAGACCCTGCCTCTCCTGTTCCCACTTGAAATTATACGCACGATCCAAAGACGGCTTCCCGAATTTGTGTGGCGGGGTAAGACATGTAGAGTGGCCAAAACGACCCTGTACAGAAATAATTGTGAGGGGAGCTGGGGTTTCCACAGAGCGACACATATATTTGAGCAGTGCAGCTCCGCTCCTTACTTGACCTCACAAACCCACAGGGCGATTAACGTTGGGTGCATCTGGAGAACAGTTTTTCCCCGACTTCTCTATACATTTTGCCATGGCTCACTGCTTGAACAAGACATCTAGATGCTTTACATACCTCCACATGCACCACTTTCATGCACTGAAGGGTTCATGTGAGAGAGTGGTATAGTGTCAGTTCCCTTGCCTAAGTCGCCTATCCTAAATAATCTTGACTTCTTACCGGAACTCATCAACTGGGCTTCTCCAATTGCTCCGAAAGTTCCACAGCTAACCTTGGAGACTTATACAAGAAAGGAAAATACCTCTTCCCCCACAAACTAAGGAGTAACTTGGCACCAAACTCTGGAAGTCTTTCGACTAGGGCAGCATCAACCCTAGGCGACTGCGTCCGAGAGACGTAAATTAGAGCCCAGAGAACTCACACCAATTGAGTCCCTTATTAAAGAAGAAAAGAGAAAGGAGGGAATTACACGCTTCTATAGGTACTTAGAGACCCCTAGCTCATCCTTCAACCATCTCATGCAGTGAAATGGGAGAAGGAGTTGGAACTAGAATTAGACAAGGCTACCTGGGTAGTAATCTGGGACAGGACCACATCCGCCACAGTCTGCACTCAATACAAAGAAAATGACTATAAAATATTGCTCTGGTGGTATCTGATGCAAGTTAGATTGCATGCCATATTTGGATCCTCTCCCCATTGTTGGCGATGCACAGCAGGGGCACATTTTACACAAATGGTGGAGTCGGCAATGTTATACAATCTTATTGGCAACCAGTAATTACACTGATCCATGGTGTCACTTCGGTTAGATGAAGTCTGAATGCCCTCACACCTGTACTGGGAGCCAGAGGAGAAGACTCTGAATATCCCACATTGACCTCATTAGGTAAACATCTCACTCACTTGCTTAATGTCATCAGGCTGACCATTGCTAAATATTAGAAGTCCCGGAGGCTCCACTGCTAGCAGTCTGGTAGAATAAGGTCTGAATATATATGCTATGGAAAAATTAACTGCCCTCATTCGGGATAGAAAGATGAAATTAGAAAGCCCAGGGTTCCATAGCCCTAGGTCGAGGCAGATTACCCTGAATATTTCAGGAAGCAGGGGTCTTTAATCCCAGTGACTCTCAGGGCTCACCGCTACCCCTCAGATCTCGCTGAGCAGGTTGAACTGCTGGAGAGAAACAGAAAACTGTAATGCCAATGGACTCTATTGGCCAATGCTATACAACTACTATGGGTGTGAGATCTTATGTACCCTACTAAGATGTTTAGAAATGATTTACATTACAGTGTAATAGCTCGTGCACACTGTACAATGATATGGTGAACTATGCTACTACTTATCATTTTGGGTTTTTGTTTTTTTTCTCTTTCTTTTTTCGCTCATGTAGAACTAATTATTTCATATGATTTTATGTGTATTGATTGTCTTGTTTTCTGTTGAGCTGCTACGGGATATTCTCGGTTATATCACCTCCTATTTCTGAACTTGCTGCTGACCCTCTATACCCAAAAGTCAATTTTTATGTGATGAGCAGTATGTCAGAAAAGTGTGATGCCACAACTATGTTATTACTAAAAATTCAGTATAGTTTAAAAAACACAAATGTATGATGATATGGTATGATGCACTAGACAATTACCAGAATATAATGTTTGTTAATCTGCTGACAATGATGTGCCAAACGGTTTTCTTATAAAAAAAACTAATGAAAGTTTTTAAAAAGAAGAAAGCATTGTTGCAGATCATGGATTAGGCAAATACGGATAGCCTTCCAGCATTTTACAGCATGTTTGACGGGACAGAGAAGGCTTTGTGTGGACAGAAGAGTCAACCTGACAAACACATTTCATGTAGAAAATGCTCTTATGTTTCTGTGAAGGGAGGGGCTCTTCTTCAGTTTGATATTTTGAAAAACCTAGCTCATATTGTCAGAGATTTGTTGAAACAGCACATAGACCAGATGAGAACTATCTCTTTGTAGTCTGTTGCAAACTGGAGGCTGACTATGACTTTACTGTGCATCACTGACGCGATTTATAGTCTCCCATTGTGTGTTCTTTTAGGGTACGGTCTGCCACGTGTCCACTCTTCTCTGGTCCATGTCTTCATTTGCCCACGTCTGCCCTAGTAAAAGTGTATAAACTCTCATTCAAAAGCCCTGTGGGAAAAAGGTCAGACTTGTGAGTGCAGCACCTGGATTATCAACCTCGTGGGTGCCCCATGGCACAGACAACATGGTCAGAATGAGCTTGCATGAGTAAACCCTCATCTCGATTGGGGTATCAGGGTTTTTCACTGATAATAAAACTACCGCTTTGCAGTATGGAGTCAGTAGTAGCAACACAAGCTGCAAAACATTAAGGAATCCTTCAGAGCCACATCTGTCAAACTGTTAGCACACCTGGTCCTTAATAAGTAAACTTACAAGGAGACGCGTGTAGGTCGATTAACCTTTTGATTCGCATGGAGTATCCTTGCTATGGTGTAACCAATGACCATTAATAATCAATACACAAATCAATAAGCAATAAGCAAAAACATTACTCATCAGTGAATAACATCAACATCTCATGAATAACCACAAGTCAATTATACGTTTTATAATTTGTATTCCCCTATTAGTTACAATATTAAGTCATAAGGTTAATTCAACTTTATTCAATTCGCTCAAGAATAATTCATTAGTGAACACCAATAACATAATCTAATCAAAACTTGAGATAATATATGTTCTTTTTATTTTTTTATTTTTTTTGCGTTCAAATCTTTATTTTCATTACAAGTACTGCGCAGGAGGTGTCTTAACCCTGTAACATATTTTAATTGTAAATGCAACCTCTTTGTGACATTTAATTAAGCTAGAACAAATTTACTGTCACAATTGTTTTTCTGCAGCAGAGTTTTGAAATATAAATGTGATAGTTGACTGTCATTGTCCACTTTTCATGACTCCTCCTCTTGTGATGTTGTCCCCTTTGCTTCATCACACTTTCACTCCCAATTTATGGGTTCTGGGAGTACATGTTTTCTAATTCCACCAAAACTTTTCCATGTTCTCCAGTACATAGCTCTGGTTTCTAGATGCCAGTCTGATCCTTAAGGATAAAAATCCATTCCTCATTCAAATCTGGATTCCATTATTGTTAACGGCAGGCCTCCATTTCACCTCTAAAGCCAGAGTATTTTACTTCTGGTGGCATTCCCCATATTTTAGTACTGGCAGTCCCCTTAACATTGTTTAAATATTCCTCTTTATACTTCTATTAGAAAACAGATACAAATCACATTCTTTTGAAGCTCTATTTGTTGTAGTGGTCACAGACTGCACAGTTGTAGTTGTCTGATTCTTGAAATCATTCTCCACAGAATAAAGCCTCATATCTACTGCTGAAGTTTTTCCCATTCCACCTGTTTGTGACTCAAAATCAACTACCTTGTTTTCTTTTTTTTTTTTTTCTTTTTTTTTTTTATCTTGGAAAGGAATCATACAACAAATACATATGAAAAAAACGAAACAAATTCAGACCCGCAGGGGATAAACTTTTGGGAGAAAAATGTCCATCACTTAAGTGGTGACATACCATTTTGATTTAAACATTTAATCATTATGAGCCAAAATCCAATCCTGAAATGCCCCCCATATTACCTTC
The DNA here is from genome assembly GCF_031143425.1 of Pleurodeles waltl. Lineage (NCBI taxonomy): Eukaryota > Metazoa > Chordata > Amphibia > Caudata > Salamandridae > Pleurodeles > Pleurodeles waltl. The sequence continues at coordinate 1,407,683,953 of NC_090447.1, read as the reverse complement.
CCTTTCCTCCTAGCCTGTTTCCCTTTACGTTCATACAATGCTATCTCCAAATAATATACAGACAATAATCTTGCCATCCATTGCTGCCAGGACGGAGGTCGTGCATTAAGCCAAGCGGATGATATACACAGTCGATATACTGCCATGGCCACAAAAATAAATGCACTATGTAGATTATCCGTTTCACCACTAACCCCTAAGACCATCGTCTCAGGGGTAAGAACTAGATCATATCCCAAAACTTCTTTCAATACAGATTGAATGCCCTCCCTCAGAGCCTTTAATTCCCCGCATGTAGCCATCATGTGTACAATATCTGTTCCATACATCCCACATCTTGGACAGCTTGTTCCCGATAAGCTGCCCCATTTGACAAGATGAGCTGGAGTATGATACAGATCAAACATGGTCTTATAATGTTGCGCTTGGAGGGAGGAGGAAAGTAGGATAGTGTGTCCCAATTCTAATGACCTTAAAAAGATCTTACTCCCATCTTCCAGTTTCTTGCTCCACTTTTCACTATTCTTCTCTAGGTCATCGGGCTGTTCTGCCATTAGTGATCGGTAGATTGACCTAATTGATATATTAGGATTAGCCAAAATATCGTCCAGTAATTGATCACTTCTAAATCCCTGCACACCTCCTGTTTTCCTTACAAGAAAATCTCGTATCTGTAAGTATTTAAAAAAATCCCTACGCTCTAAACCATAGCACTTCTGTAAATCACCAAATGCCTTGACCCCAAAATTATCAAAGAAATTCCCGAGCCTCACTATACCTACAGAGGCCCAGCTTGCCATACATTTATCCTTAAATATTTCGGGGAGCGATGGGTTCTTTTCAATCATGGTATAACAATTATATCTGCCAAATCCTTTCTTTTTATACCATGACCGCCAGCACTTATAAGCCACCTCCAATACCTTATATCGAGTTTTCTTGTAGTACCCGGGCTCGTGAAATGTTACCAGACACCCATTAGCTACTGCTCCTATGTGCAGCTCATATATGTTAGAACAATCCTCTTCCGGAATCCCTTCTTTCTTAGAACCCCATAAAGGGTGCATATACTGAAAGGCTGCTGCCATTTGGTATAATTTTATATTCGGTAGAGACCAACCCCCTCTTTCTCGAGAAAGAGACATGAATTTACTTGCTCTTCTACTCTTGCCATATGCCCAGATGAATCTCATAACCACTCTATCTATCTCTTTGAATCTGGGATTAGTGAAGCTCAGCGGTACAGCCCGAAACAAATACAGCAGCTTGGAGAGGAAAATCATTTTTACCATATTACACCTCCCCATAATAGTTAGATGTAGATTGTTCCATCTGCACATATCTTGTCTTGCTTTAGCAAGTATGGGATCTAGATTTAAATTAACAATTTCTCCTACTTGTGGCGTAATATCTATACCCAGATATACTGCGTGATCCACCCTTCGGGTATCCTGAGTGCTTGTATATTGATTAATCAATATCTGCGTTTTAGCTCTGTTTAGGAGATATCCTGAAAATCTTCCGAATTTCATTGATACCTTTTCAACCTCTCTCAATGCCGGGTCAGGGGTGGGAGTTAATATAGCTATATCATCTGCATAAGCTAAAACGTTTGTATCCCATCCCTGCCTATGAATCGGTGGAATCTTGTTATTTTCTTCGATCTGTCTGAGCAAGGGATCTATATATACAGCAAACAGGAGCGGAGAACATGGACATCCCTGTCTAGTACCTCTCTTAACCTGAACACTCTCCGATTGTCCCCCCATTAGTTGTATTTTCACTACCGGTGATCTATATAGGGCCCTTATTGCTGCGATAAATTTCTTCCCTAGCCCATAATGCTCCATTACATGCCATAAATACTTCCAGTTCACCCGATCGAATGCCTTTTCTGCATCTAATAATGCGACTGCCATCGGCTCCTCAGCCACTTCCGTAGCGTCCAAGAGTGCAATAACTCTTCGAATATGATCAGTGGTATCCCTTCCTGGCACAAACCTGTGCTGTCTAGGGAAAACTATCTTCCTAATCACCAGAGATAATCGAGCGGCTAATATCTTTGAATATATTTTAGTGTCGCTATTGATTAGTGTAATTGTGCGGTATGACGCCGGGTTTGATGGGGGTTTCCCTTTCTTCAAAAACATTACTACATTAGCCATATCCCACAATGGAGGGATTGCCCCTCCATTCTGTACCTGAATAAACAGCTCTATCATTACCGGAAGCAATATAGCTTTAAACGTTTTATAAAACTCTAAAGGAATTGAATCAGGGCCTGTGGCTTTTCCAGTGGCTAAATCACCCAATGCTTTGTCAATTTCCGAGATATCTGTCTGTTCCCCTAGATATAAAATATCACTCTCTGGTAGTTTATCACCTTTAATGGGGCTTACAAATTTCAACATTTCTTCCTCTGAATATATAGATGTGTCATCATATAATTCCGTATAGTATCTGTGGAAAACCTTCCTAATTCCATCCACTTCTACAACCATTTGTCCTTGACAATCTTTAATCTCTCTAATAATCCCGGATGCTATTTTCTGGCTTGCCCGTATTGCTAATAAACGCCCGGATTTTTCTCCGTACTCATACCCTTGTGAGCGTTGCGCTAGATATTTCTCCGCTATTCTTTGGGTCATAGTCTCGTTAATTGCTGCTTTAGCTATAACAACTTCCTCCTGGGCCCTTTTTATATCACCCCCAGTTTCTATCGCAATAACCAACTGTCTTTATAGCACCTTTAGTTTCCTTTGAAAATCTTTTATTCTGCTTTGGGTATTTTTTTGCTTTTTAATGCTGAAACTCAATGTTTCACATCGTATTCCAGCTTTTAAAGTATCCCAAACTATCTCTACCGGAGCTGTCCCTTGGTTGAACCCCAAGAATTCAGCTATCCACTTGCTCATATACGTGCAATATTCCGGGTCCTTAAGAAGCCCTCTTTCAAATGTCCATCTCCTAACTTTTGGTTCTAACCCATCCAATTCCAATTCTAGTACTAAGGGATTATGATCTGATACAACCCGTGGATATGACTCCATCCTACCCCGGTTCAATAATACAGGAGAGATCAAAAAGTAATCAAGTCGTGCTAATTTCGCATGAGGGGCCGAGTAATAGGTATATCCAGAATCTGGCTTGCATAATCTCACCCATGCATGCACTAATCCTAGTTCTTTCTGAATAGCGACCATTGCATTATATACTCGAGGTTTACGTCCCTGGTACTTCTTTCTAGGCGCTAAAACATCCTGTAATCCCTCCCAAGAACCATTAAAGTTGCAGTCACCACATAGAATATATGGGGGAGCCCATCCTGTTAGTTCTATAGCGAGAGTATCTAAAACTATTGGATCATCCGTAACCGCCCCATATACAGAGCATAGTGTAAAGCTACCATACCCATAACTACATTCTACAATTACCCATCTCCCTCCCCTATCCGCCTTCTGCCTAGTAAAACTTAATTTATTAGTCCGATCTAATATCGCCACCCCTTTAGTTCTAGCCTCTTGTTCTGATCGAGCAATTACTTTCATACCGAGTAAACCCAGAATTCCGGCATTTTTATATTCCACATGTGTCTCCTGTAAACAGTAGATGTCTGCCTTAAAAGTTTTTAGTTCCTCCGCTACTTCTTTTACGAGGATCATTTAACCCACATATATTAATTGAAGCGATTCGAAATCTAGCCATTTGCTATTTTTGGTTTCCTTTCTTTCTCTTTTTACTCTCCCAAATTTTTGTATCTAACTGCACTTTCTCTTGAATTTTCCTCTCGGTTTGTTCCCCTCCTTCTATTTTACTCTGCCCCTGCTTCTGTTGCTTCCCTTGTTGCATTCCTACTTCCATTCCTTTCCATTTTACTCCCTCGTTTTCTATCCCTTCCCCCCCTTTCCTCTCCTCCTTCTCCTCATCCCCAATCCCTCCCTCATTCCCCACCCCCCATCCTCTGCCCCTCCTCCCTCCCCTCCCCAGACCAGTCTCTTCCATCCCCCTCCCCTGTTACCTTCCTCCCCAAGACTGGCCCCCCATCCTGTAGAGCAATCAGACCACTCATGGCCTGAGTATTGGCGTCGTGTACGTGCGGGCCCACCCACCAGTTACCGGAGCACTTTTGCTTTCCAAGTAACTCTATTTCGCTATCTGACCCCCATCACGTATTCTTTTGCTTTAATTTCCGAAGTAAATACTTCTGTTTTCCCATTCAATATTATTTTAAGGCGAGCAGGGGCCAGCAGATACGCCTCCCCACCTTTATCTAAGACCGGTTTAATAAGTTGTCGGAGCCGCCATCTCCGTTCAACAGTGGCGTGACAGAAATCAGGGCGGGTGAAAAAAGTTACCCCATCCACAGTGCGAGGGGTATTTGGACGGGTTTTATCCAATATCTCCTGTCGCAATAAATGATTCCCAAAATAAGCTAAAACTGCTCTGGGATATTTAGAGTCTGCACGTTGGGCCCCCTCCCGCCGATTTAGCGGAAACCTGTGTACACGCTGCAATTCATTCTCCCAGTTCCAGTTCCCCAATTCCGGGAAAGCACCACGCAAAAAGTTGATCATATATGTCCGTATATTGCTTCCTTCTAGCCCTTCCGGTATGCCCAAAATTCGGAGATTATTCCTTTTTTGTCTATTCTCAAAATCTTCCAATTTCCACATTACATCCGTCAGTTGTTCGTCTCTCATAGTGTTCTGTTCTTTAAGATTAACAATATCCTCCTCAACCGCCACGATCCTTTCTTCCATTGAAGACAGCTTAGTCTCGATTTCTGTGCTTGATTTTGCAACTTTGCGAACTGTTCCCTGTAGTCTCTTTGTAGCAATCCTTGCACGTCGACTTTCAATCCTAGTTTCTGTTTGCAACTCTTTGATTGAGCTGTAAATTGACTGCAGCATTCCTGCCTCAGCCCCTATTGCAGATGGGCTATAAGTGGAGGGACCTGTGTCTGTTTCCTTATTGCCGTTAGCTGAGCCCTGGTTAGTTATAGACGAAGAATCCGCGAATCCAATGCCAGAATAGTCCCATTTTAAAGTCCTACTACCCGTGGATGGCGGGTTTTCTGGAGACCCCTGGGAGCAAGGTCATGTTTTGACTGATTTCCGGTGTCGGCGCAGCTGTCGCACTGTAGGTTCATTACTTGAAGTTTTGTCTTCAGTCTCCGATGTTTCACTATCCTCAGACCCACCAAGACTGTGATCACCACTGCTGAGATCGGACTCTTCAGTCAGAGAGTAAAATTTATCACTATTGTCCCTGCCCCATTCCACAGATTGGGGGTCTTTTCCTGCTATTTTGCCCAAATTTTTAGTATTTGCCAGAACCTTGTGTGAGTTCTCTCCTTCTGTTGCAGGTCTTAATATAAATACACCTCCTTCCCCATCCTGATGTTCCAATCGCTCAGACCGGTCATATTGTTGTGCTTGAGGCTGCTTATTTTCGGTAGGAGGGCCGAGCTCCTTCCCTCTTGTCTCCCTATGGTTATCTTCCAACTCTGGCATACTCTCCATGCCTTGTCTAAAGTTCACAGGGGGATCGTTGTTCATAGTACACCCCTTTATACTGCTGATGCTCGGAAGAGATTCTGTCCCTACCATATTACTTTCAGAGGGGGGGGTTATATGTGCAGGCCGTATATCCTGTGCTCCCCCTGCAAGAAAAGTCATAATAGTAGATTGGCTTTTGCCCTTAACCTTGATTTCCGTCGGGGGGGTAATAGTATTATCACTTGTCTTAGCACCTCTCCCCAAACTCAACATATTTTCCACAGCTGGTTTAGCTACAATTGCCGTCAGGCGTTTGTTTGCTCCCGTTAGCTCTCCTTTACCTCGACCAACCCGTGTCACTTTCACTCCTTCAGTCTTTTCTCCAAGATTCCGGGTGGGTTTGGGTGGCATCTTGATTTTCAGTACATGTGACAGCAGCCTAAATAGTCCTATTACCCCAGTCGACACTGAGGCTGCATCCGCAATTATTTGTTTTGTCAGGTTTTTCCAAAGCCATAAGGGGGTATATAAATGCAGACTTGGGTTATCTTGTGAGCCTAATGCCGACATCAGAGGTCTCAGATTTTAGTTCTCCCTTTTTTTTTTTTTTTTACCTCTCCCCTCTGTCCACTGTCCACCGCTTTTCTCTCTCCCCCTCCTTTATTTTTTTCCTGCTACAAAGCGAAAAGGTGGAGATATATCAAGGTAACATTAGATGGTAGGGACAATATCAATTTTCTAGAATCACAGTACTTTTAGCGAAGATTCTTCCCCCTATTTTCAGTCATTTTTTTTTCCCCCCCGTTTTTAACCAAAAAGCCCCAGCTTGGTTACCTGCAGAAATGAGGTACACCGGGCTCTCCTCCTGTCTGCTTTCTCCTGCTTTTCACCGGGCTCTCGTCCTGTCTGCTTTCTCTTGTTTTTCTCCTGGTGATTTCCCAGTCCTTCAGCACTGCTCACCCCTCTTCTCCTCTAGGTGAAAGCAGAATTTTGATCCTGAAAGTCTTTGCGCCTTAATCCTTACCACTGCTACTATGGGTCTCCAGGAGGACTTTTCAACCCTATACCGCCTGAGGGGTCGCGTGCTTCTTTATAGAAGTCTGTTTCCAATGTTTATGCGGCGCTCGGCATCCTTGCCCGAGCGCCGCTGAGTCTATGCAGCCTGGAGCCCGAGAGTAAAGGCTCCTCACTTCCTCCGCGCGGGGGAGAAAAAACGGGCCGAATTCGGCCTAGTTCTGCCGCTTGTTCGGCCGCTCTGCCGCGGCCGCCGCGGCCGCTGTACCTTCGGCTCCCCTGGTGGGCAAAACTGTGGGAGAGAAAAACGGGGCGAATTCGGCCTAAATCTGCTGCTTGTTCGCCCGCTCCGCCGCGGCCGCAGCTGTACCTTCGGCTCCCCCGGTGGGCAAACCTGCGGGAGAGAAAAACAGGCCGAATTCGGCCTAAATCTACCACTTGTTCGGCTGCTCCGCCGCGGCCGCCGCGGCCACTGTACCTTCGGCTCCCCTGGTGGGCGGGACTGCGGAAACGCAGTTACGCCTACGCCAAGTTGCTCCGAGATAATGTATGTTCTAATGGCTCAACATAAGCGAATAAAGAAGAATGCGTTAACATGAATAGCAAAGTTCAGCAAATCAGTCCATAAGTCATTTGTCACTGTATCTGCCAACGTCTCAGAATCAGCACCCTACCTAACAGAGATTAGAATTAGCATGTGGGACTTCATGCAAAAAACAATTGAGATCATGAACTTGGAAAAACATCTAGCTAGGAGAAAAACTATAAAAACAGCGCAGTTGGTACCTAGAAAGAAAAGGCACAAAAGTCAATCAGTCACATTGTCATAGCTACCTATCCACGGTATGGATCAGCAACAAAGTCTGTCTTCGTCTTCAGGTCATCAATTGATCAGCAACGCATCAGGCTCTCAAGAGCATGAGCCCAATGACAGAATCTCAGATCTCTTCTCCCCCAATATTGCATCAATTTCGGAAAAAGTTCTCTCCCCGATCAGTTCTCCCTCTAGCATCTGAAGTTTTCTCCCTTTGTCACGACATTATATTAAAGTTACCAAGCCTATCCCCCAAATCCAAATTGTTCAATTAGTCACCATAATTGAAGCTGTCCAATAACTTTTATTTTACAAATCTATGAATTCTAATACTTCGCGGTTCTCAGGGTGTCGATTGGTTCACTGTACGATGTCCTCATCATCCGGCTCATCAGGTATCGAAAATGTTGCATCTTCTTCTCTGGTCAGTGTCTCTATTGTTCGAGTCCTGGGAAAGTACATCTTGTCTGCTTTACACTGAATTGGTTACATACTCTAGTCCCTCATCTCCTGTCCGTCGGTTAAGTGCAGAATATTCTAGCTGAGCAAATGTTATTAACACAAGTGGTTCAGGGTCATTTCAGCACATCAGCTTTCTACATTGCATGATATAGGCTTCTGCATGAGGCCTGGCAAAAACTAGGCCACAACTTCAGCTAAGTTAGCTCTACAATATAATGAAGACATACATAATATAGCTCAATATGACATATTACTACATTATTATTACGCATTTTCAACATTTTCACATATTTTTAGTCATTTTAATATAATTCGTGAATTTTGGTAGCCATTCTCCGTGGGCACATTTTCAAACATGCACATTATTTTTCTACATCATTTTTCTCTACATTTTATTATTATAATTCAAAATGCATAAACACTCATTAATAATTTTAATGAACATATCTGCTTCAGCAAAACTTAATCTGTTTCTCCACAGGATCCTGGAAAATATAATAGATTCTATAGCTGATCCAAAATTCTTCACAACTTCTACACGTGACACAACTTCAGACACTTTCATGCAGAGCCCGTAATCTTTTAACAACCTGCATGGCACTTTGAGGTTTGAGATGCTCGGGCTCCAAGCACCAGGCTGTAGGCACCACAGGAAAAAATAGGTTCATTGGTTCGGGGAGTCAAAATATGCGGAGCAATAGTAGGATTCAACCTAGGACGCCACTGGCAACCAACGTCAACCTCCAAGGTCTGACCCAGTAGCTCCATTTTGCCTTATGGCCTAAAGGTTCGCCAAGGTGAAGAGTTTTGCTTTCACAGTTTGTCACTTTTGTCTGGCGGTAGGGCAAACGGGCAAGGGAGAAATCGGTGGTCAAGATAGGCTCCACAAGACCATTATGGTCTGCTGAATATCAGAAATGTGACACAAAAAGCTCTAACCAGCTATTACCAGGTGAACCCTAGAAACTATAGATGTTGAGGTTGAAACTATTTTGGGCACATTTTCACACCGATTATCACCCCCCCTCACAGTTTACTTTTGGATTATTCTGGAGTTAAAAATCTACCACACTGGAAAGCCAGAGAATGCCGCCTCACAAAACTCCATGACTTTAAATACTTTGTTAACAGGGTCTCGATCATATATTGATTCTTGAGAGCTCTGAGTGGGCAAATAAGGAAATTCTGGCTACCAATGTTGTATCCCCATTTGATTTCCTTAGTGCTTTATCCCTGCCCTCCAGAGATGAAAAGGTATTGAAGTTCAAATTTGCATGTCTTTTAGCAAAGGTTCTATAGTTCTATAACTTCTGTACAGATGTCCTAAATGTCCCATCATTGACAAGGGCTCATCCCTGGACACCAGGTCATGGGTTCAAGTATACAAAAGGATTTTCAACCGCTTTCAGTCAGCACCACAGCAAACATCCACTTCCAACTAGTCTTGCTGGTACTTTTTCTAAAGGGATTCTGGACCATCTTGGGAGTTTAGAAGTGGTCAGTTCTCCTGACACTACGACTGTAACAGTATAAGGTAAACCCTGCAGTAATTGGCAGAATATCCTAAATGAATCATGTCACAATTTCAGCACATTTTCCTCCTGCCTGGTCGTCACGCTAGCTTTTTCTTAAAAACAAAGATAGAAATAGATAGGTATTTCAAAGCTGTGCAAATTTACCATTGTCTGCAGCCTCATGTGTAACACAGTCCTTCAGTTTATGTTACTCTTTTAAGTGTGCAGCAACTTCTATTTTAGATTTAAAAACTATGAAGCTTGGTCTAATCTTTACAAGGCACACTGACAGCAGACTAACATATTGTTAAATTCAGTGTTACAAAAATTGGTTTGCCTGAAATTCTGTCACTGAGGCCTGACTGGAAGTGTCACATAGCTGCGTCTGTGATAGGGATTGCCCCTGATGTGAGTGGTGGAAGCTTCTGTACAGATTCCTATGTGGTATTTCACTTTAATGCAGCTCATGCTATTTGAGAACTCAATCAATGCAGTCACCTACTAAACCTTAGGAAACAATATTAGCTGTTATCACTGAAATGCCAGAAGATTCGTTTATAATGCTAGCATAGTAGTGGTCAACATGTTTTCAAAGATGGCACATTATTCCCAATATAACTAGTGAAACAGAACATTTATTTTTACAACATACAGTCAGATTGCCTGGATTAACTCAAAGAGAGATTTCTGATCGAGGTTCACAATTCATGTCAAATGTTTAACTAGCTTTTTAAAAACAAATCTTTAAAGATACAGAAAGCCTTTTAATCATCACATCATCTATAAACAAGTGGTTGAACAGAAAGAACCAATCGAGAACTGGAACAATAATTGCATGATATATTCAAGACCAGATTGATGGGCTCAATTTATGTGGTTAACAAAATTCTGCTATACAAATACTAACTATGCAGCTAATAATAACTCCCCATTCTTTGTTTCTCAAGGTTTGCAATGCTATTCATCGCATATAGATAATAAAACTGTTTTCATTTCTGATGCTGCACTTAGAATTAAAGAATTATAATGGTAGTGAAAATATACACAATTAAACATAGATAAGGCTACATTTGAGTACACAATCAGGCTATTAAGGAACACAGAGAAGCCCCTGTTTAGTCTCCAGGGACCAAGATTTGCCTATCCACCAGGCATGTAGAGTTCTTTGCAGAGATGAAGTTAATGCTAGGAGAAATTAAAATAACACAAGCATAATCTGCTTAGTTCCATGAGTTTTATGTTAAACTTGTTGTGCAAAATTCCTGAAAAAATATAATTTTGCCATATTGCATAATTACATTGCAGTTCATGGCAAACTTGGAGTGCAGGAGTGTGGGGACAACATGAACTGCTGTTTGTGTGCAATTGTGTTTTTCACACACTTCTGGCACAAAATGTGTTTTATGAAGTGTATGAAATGTGTTTTAGTATTGATTGGGAAGATGTTGGTCAAGAGGAGAAATCTTGGGCGACAGCTTCATAGGCTCATGCCCCACGCTTGGTAGCCTTTTAAAAAAAGATCCAGTCCCAGTGGGTAGGTACTGTCAGAAATCAAGTGAAGATGGGGCGTGGCAGGGCCACGAAAGAAGATGGCCGCCTAAGTCCCGAGCTCCGCGCCGCAGTGGCCCCGAGGAGGCGGCGGGGGCCCTGTGGAGGCCGAAAAATCGCCTTAACGCATGTCGAAACCCTCCCACAACCTCGAGCCTCCGTCCGAACCTCAACAACTGGCCGACGAGACCCTACTGGCCGACAGCGCGCCTCGGAGGGAAAGGGGAAAAATGGCCTACAGAGAGGGCGGAGCTGCGTCTCCTCGACCAGAAAACCGGCTCTTTTAAGGACGGAGGAACCCAGTCCGGAAGACCCTGAGGAGCCTTCCAAAGCCCAGGACCTCCGCTCTCGAGTGGGGACACGCTCCGGAGCACCAGGGGATCTAGGGTGCACAATATCGAGGTAGGCCCAATTGCGGGGGAGGAGCCGCGCTCTCGAGCCGAGAAAGGAGCCGGCCTCCCTTCCATTACGGCGACTGGAGTCGCAGACACAGTCCTTCGCATCCGATTTCCAAAGGGAGGCGGGAAGCATTTATCCTCTATTTGGCCCGGGAGAGAAAAGAAAACAATGCCACGGAGCGGGCGAGGGGAACGAGGTGAGGAGGCGAGGAGGGACGAACCAGGACAGTAAACAATAGAAAGAAATAAAGACGTGGAAACAAGAGAAGAAGGGGAGTAATGGAAAATAAAAGGAAGGAGGAAGAAAGAGCAAACAGAAAAGGGGAAGAAGAGAGCTAAGAACCAAGTTAAATAAAGAGGGGGAGGAGAGGAGAGGGGAGGAGAAAGGGGGGGAAGGGAGGAAAGAAAAACAAAACAGTGAAGAAAGAAAGAAGAAACAAACCAAACTCCCCACCCCAACATATCCGGGAACAGAAAAAGGAACAAATAAATTATCGCCTAAACCCTAAAACCCCTCCAAAACAAAAAAAAGAGGAGGGGAAAAAGAAAAGGGGAAAAAAAATAGAAAAATTAGAGAACATCAAAAGTCAGAACAAGACAAGAGCCGGCTGACTGCGTAACACTGCTTTTGCCAGACTCCGAGGAAAACTCTGGAATCAGCTGGACAACACACGCAGACGGACGAGGAGATGCCCGGCAGCAAAACAAACCAGAAACCCACTGGTAAGTCGGCACGACAATTATTATTCTCCGAAGCTCTCCATCACAGGCGCCCAACATCTATGATAACAGAACCTCACTCACCACCCTCTCCAACACAATCCACTGCAATGTCTGACAAGGACCAATCTATAACCATGGAAAAAATACTACAGGAGATCACCGCTGTCAGCCGCCGAATAGAGGGAATGGACGCTTCTCTGTCTTCACTGACCCTGGAAACCAAATTTATGAGATCAGACATCGCAGGTTTTCAAACCAGGGTGACAGGCTTGGAACACCGCATGTGCTCATTAGAAACGCAGATGACCACTTATCGAGACAGAGACCAAGACCTCCTTTACCTTAGGAGTAAACCCACAGACCTAAATGATAGGAGCCGAAGAGATAACATTCGCCTACTGGGAATCCCGGAGCATGAAGAAGGTACAGACATGCAGGCCTTCCTGGGCTCCGTTCTCCCCAAACTAACCTCCCTGGACTTCGACCCACCGCTGGAATTCCAAAGAGCACACAGAGTAGGCCTGATACGTCCTGATACATCTTTAAGACCCTGTAGGCGGGCGTCGCTCGCCTTGCCTACAGAAGTAACGCGTTGGCGTTCGTCAAACGACCATTCCCCACTTCCGCCCACGTCGTCAGGGAGACGCGTGGAGGCGGAGACGGCAATCGGCCCCGGACTTCGGGGTTGCCGATAACTTTAAAAACAAGGACGCCGCGATCGAGGACGTCGAGAGGGAGCAGGAGGAGACAGAGCCGCGGAAACCACCCAGACTCCGTGAGCCAGAAGGGAAACCAGCGAGAACAGACCCCAAGGAGAGGAAGACGACCGGAGCAAACCAAACGGGAGAGGACGAGAGAGCCAGCCACGGCCCAGGAGGGTCGTGGCTATACAAGGTACGTGCCCTCTTCCAGGGCAAGCGCAATCAGGAGGAGGGAAGGGGAGGTAAAGAGGGGAGGGAAGGAAGGGGTAACAAAGGAAGGGGCAAGGACTGGGGAAACTCCCAGGGCACCCTAGCACTCACCCCTTAACCCCGAGAGAGCGTAGAACCACCCCCTAACCTCCTTACTGAACCTAAACCACTACCAGTCACTTCCTATTTCCCTCACATCTCCTCCCCTCCCCACACCAATACCCCACAAGTAGGAAAGAAAAAAAACACCGTCCTACTTACCTGCTCTATCCTTTTGTTTATTCTCCCGAGGAATTCACGGTCCCAGGAGAAGGACGCTGGGAAAACACCACCTGTGGAAGAAAAAGAAAGGAGACCATTTAAAGACCTTAGAGGCCCAAAGAAAGCAGGAAACCAAAGGAAGAGAAGAAAAAAACTACCAAGAGACTCTAATTGTTCCACCTTCCCTACAACTTAAATAAAGCACATAACTCCCTATCAAGGGTTGATACATCCGCGTCTGTGTACTCTGTAGCCCAGACCATCCACCCCACCCCTTCACAGTGGTCTCAGAAGTGGGATATTGGGGTACTGACGGGCATACTGAGACTGTACTACAATGGAGGTAAAACCCAGTCTCGAGGACATGATCAAACAACTTGCAGAAGGGCAACGCCACCTTCAATTAGTGTGGGAAGCACAACAAAGGGAGGCCAAGGAGGATAGGGAGGCCCTGCAATCCGCTCTAAAAAGTCAGGCTACTATCATGGCCAGTAATCAACTGGTCCATGAGAACGCGTTAAAAAAACTGACCGACACTATCGCTGCAAGCAAAGTGCATCCCAATGTGCCCAGTTCGGTATTGCAAAAGTATCAGGAGGGGGAAGATCCCGATTCTTTTTTCACGAACTTTGAAAGGGTAGCCTCCTCAGCGCAATGGCCTGAAGGAAGATGGGGCCAATACATTGCGCCTCTCCTAACGGGCACTCTCCAATCGGCTTATCAGGCTGCTAATCCAGGTGGCACCAACCCATATTCAGAAATAAAGAAAAGTGTTTTAGAACGTGTGGGACATGATACTGAGTATTACAGGACAAAGTTCAGAAAAGTCAAATGGGGACCCAACGAAGACCCACGAACCTACTACTACCGGGTGAAGGACCTAGGACTAAAATGGCTGAGACCCCTAGGGACAGATCGCGAGGACGTTATTAAGATCATTGTACTAGAACAATATCTAGATTCCCTACCGTCCAGCACCCGAAACTGGATAAGGCAGCACCCTAAAATAGACACCGAGACAGCCGTTGACCTCGCATGCGCTTATCACAGGTCGGGGGACGTAAAACATCAATCAATCCGACCCGTGGGAAAACCACCTATAACTCCTCCCCATTTCCCTCCCCGACGAACAATGGAAGAGCCAGGACCCTCAAGGAGTACCGAGAGAAGTCCCATGCAACAACCTCAGTGTTTCAATTGTGGGGAGTGGGGTCATATCGCCCGCGGATGTCCAAAAAGACATGAGGGGATAGAACCGATGGAAATAGGGGTCACGCGAGGAAGAGTCCTATGCCTGGGAAAAAGTGATGTGTCATTTAAATACCCTCTTCGGATAAATGGGTTGCCGGTCATGGCCTTGATTGACTCAGGATGTAGTCAGTCGGTAATCCGTCGTAGTCTCATTCACCCTGTACAACCGACTGACGATCAATGGGTTACAATATGCTGTATTCATGGACATCGCGCTCAATATCCCCTGTCAACGGTCAAAGTAGAATGGAACTCCCACCTTGACCTTCTCCCCATGGGAATCATGGATAACTTGATAGAGGAGTGCGTCATTGGGACAGACTATCAGAGATTCCATGAGATCCTAGACCAAACACGAAAGAAGAAACCGGAAGATGAGTGGTGGAGTACTGCCCCTTTCTGGGAAGACCCTATATGTAGCTCCCCCACAAGGAAAAAGTTAACCCGAAGAGAAAAGAGGGCAGAGAAACATAGATTTGCAACTAAACAAATCCGAACAAAGGAAGAAGGAGTGGTAGCCCACATAGACACTGCCCCTGTGTCCTTTAGAATGAGTCAGCACGAAGACCCTACCCTGGGGAATGCCTGGAAGAATGCCCAACCAGCCTCTACTGGAGAGGTAGGTCCCTACTTCTTGAGAGACAAGGACTTGCTGTATAGAGTAACAAAAAAAGCAAATGAGGAGAAGAGACAGCTCGTAGTTCCCGAACCATATAGGACCCAGGTACTCTTCCTAGCCCACAATCAACCGGGGGGAGGTCATTGTGGCCGGGAGAAAACAGAGGAATATCTGCTAAGACGGTTTACTGGCCCGGTGTATACGCACATATCCGACGGTATTGTGCCCAATGCCCAAAATGTCAACTGGTAGAACCCGGAGCCATTAGGAGTGCCCCATTACAACCCCTACCGATTATCGATACACCATTCAAACGAGTTGGTATGGACCTAGTTGGACCCCTTCTGCCATCCAGTAAAGGACACACCCATATCCTCGTTCTGGTAGATTATGCGAGCAGATATCCAGAGGCGATTCCACTTACCAGTATCACCGCGAAGGCAGTAGCACAGGCCATGATAACATTCTTTTCCCGGGTGGGTTTCCCTGAAGAGCTTCTTACTGACCAGGGAACTCCATTCGTATCCAGACTTATGAAACAGATATGTAAGTCCGTAGGTGTTCTCCAGATAAAGACATCAGTGTATCACCCCCAAACGGATGGTTTGGTGGAGTGATACAATCGCACAGTCAAAACCCTGTTAAGGAAAATAGTGAGCGAGACGGGAAAAGACTGGGACCAGAAACTTCCCCTAGTGTTGTATGCAATCAGGACACACGAGCAATCCTCTACCGGGCATAGCCCGTTTGAACTTGTATTCGGGAGACAACCACAAAATTTACTTGACATGGCAGCAGAATTGTGGGAAGAGGAGAATAATGAGGAGAGACCCATCTTAGACTATATACACAAATTAAAATCCCATCTCCAGACAGTGTGGGAAGATGTAAGACGACATTTAGAGGAAGCCCGAGACAATCAGAAAATGTACTACGATCAGGGTGCCAAGTTAAGGGTACTGCAACCCAACTATAAAGTGTTAATCCTACGACCCACCTCTGAACATAAGCTAATCGCCAAATGGCAAGGGCCGTATCGGATAATAAAAGCGGTCACCCCAGTTACCTACGTAGTGGAACTAAATAACCGCCCAAGACGAACCCAAATCTATCACATCAATCTATTAAAGAAATGGGAGGATCCCGATAATGGCAATAAGGCACCCGCAAGAGGGTATATGATCACCCCCACTCACCCACTAGGGTTAGAACTATGCCCCACCTCCCAACTAGGTTCCCCCAAACTTCCCAGAATCAATGAGTCCCTTTCTGAGAGGGAGACAAGGCAAATTATGGAGCTAATACACCGTCATGCCTACTTCTTCTCAGAACTACCGGGGAAAACTTCGTTGGTTCAGCACCATATTCGCACACCTGAGAGCACAATTGTACGCCAAAGTCCTTATCGAATCCCCGAAGCGAGGAAAGTCCTCATAGAGGACGAAATCACTAAAATGCTATCTCTTGGGGTTATTGAGACGTCCACCAGCCCATGGTGCTCTCCTATCGTCCTAGTGCCGAAACCGGACGGTTCGGTCCGTTTCTGCATTGACTTCCGAAAACTCAATGAGGTATCACTCTTTGATACCTACCCCATTCCCCGGGTCGATGAAGTATTAGAAAAAATTGGGCAGGCCCGTTTTATGTCCACTATTGACCTGACGAAGGGTTATTGGCAGATTCCCTTAGCCCCCTCAGACAAAGAGAAGACAGCATTCGTTTCCCCTTCAGGGTTGTACCAATTTACTGTCCTCCCGTTCGGGCTCCATGGTGCCCCGGCTACGTTCCAACGCTTGATGGATCAATTATTGAGACCCTTCCATGATTTCACGGCTGCCTATCTCGATGACATTGTCATTTTTAGCTCTACCTGGCCAGACCATCTCCTCCATTTAGGAAAAGTATTCGCAGCACTAGCCGCCGCAGGCCTTACAGCCAACCCAAAGAAATGTGTCCTAGGTCAGACCCAGATCGCCTATCTTGGTTATGTCATCGGTAAAGGAGTATTGAGCCCACAAAAAGATAAGGTAGCCACCATTAGACAGATACCACTCCCCAAAACCAAGAGGGAACTCCGCTCATTCCTAGGGTTGGTCGGATACTACCGACGGTTCATACCACAGTACTCGACCATTACGGCCCCCCTTACGGACCTATTGAAGAAACAATACCCAAATGTCCTTCCTCCTTTTTCCCCCTCACAATTACAGGGATTTCACTGGTTGAAGGAAGCCCTTTCTACCGAACCCGTGTTACGATGTCCCAATTTTTCCAGACCCTTTCATCTTTTTACCGACGCTTCTAATGTCGGATTGGGGGCCGTATTGGCACAGCCGGACGATCAGGGTTTTGATCACCCAATCGTGTATATCAGTAGGAAATTGTTACCTAGGGAAACTAACTATCCTACCATCGAGAAGGAATGTCTTGCTATAAAGTGGGCGATAGAATGTTTACAATACTATCTCCTGGGTCGTCCTTTCATCCTTTTCACTGATCATGCCCCCTTGACGTGGTTGTCTTCCCACAAGGACACAAATTCCCGTGTATTGCGCTGGTTCCTTGAACTGCAACCCTTTACCTTTCAGGTCCGTCATATACCTGGGACACGTCAATGCCCCGCTGACTTTCTCTCCCGCTGCCCAGATTCCTCGGTCCTCTATCAGTCCCGATCATGGGAAGGGGTGTGTAGGCGGGCGTCGCTCGCCTCGCCTACAGAAGTAACGCGTTGGCGTTCGTCAAACGCCATTCCCGACTTCCGCCCACGTCGTCAGGGAGACGCGTGGAGGCGGAGACGGCAATCGGCCCCGGACTTCCGGGTTGCCGATAACTTTAAAAACAAGGATGCCGCGATCGAGGACGTCGAGAGGGAGCAGGAGGAGACAGAGCCGCGGAAACCACCCAGACCCCGAGAGCCAGAAGGTAAACCAGCGAGAACAGACCCGAGGAGAGGAAGACGACCGGAGCAAACCAAACGGGAGAGGACGAGAGAGCCAGCCACGGCCCAGGAGGGTCGTGGCTATACAAGGTACGTGCCCTCTTCCAGGGCAAGCGCAATCAGGAGGAGGGAAGGGGAGGTAAAGAGGGGAGGGAAGGAAGGGGTAACAAAGGAAGGGGCAAGGACTGGGGAAACTCCCAGGGCACCCTAGCACTCACCCCTTAACCCCGAGAGAGCGTAGAACCACCCCCTAACCTCCTTACTGAACCTAAACCACTACCAGTCACTTCCTATTTCCCTCACATCTCCTCCCCTCCCCACACCAATACCCCACAAGTAGGAAAGAAGAAAAACACCGTCCCACTTACCTGCTCTATCCTTTTGTTTATTCTCCCGAGGAATTCACGGTCCCAGGAGAAGGACGCCGGGAAAACACCACCTTGGGAAGAAAAAGAAAGGAGACCATTTAAAGACCTTAGCGGCCCAAAGAAAGCAGGAAACCAAAGGAAGAGAAGAAAAAAACTACCAAGAGACTCTAATTGTTCCACCTTCCCTACAACTTAAATAAAGCACATAACTCCCTATCAAGGGTTGATACATCCGCGTCTGTGTACTCTGTAGCCCAGACCATCCACCCCACCCCTTCACAGACCCAGACCGATATTCGCTTGTCTATTACGCCACAACCATACCCGACAGATATTACAAACGGCGCGTAAACAGGGCCCTTTCCGGATAGGCCAACATGACATCCGAATAACAGCTGATTACTCCAAGGACACCAACGAACGAAGAAAAGCCTTCCTAGCTCTAAGACCTCGATTTCGCCAACTGGGGATGAAATTCGGCCTCTTCGACCCGCCAGAATGTGGGTCACCAATAACAGTATATCCAAAGACTTCTATAACCCAGACGAACTGAGCCTTTTCCTTGACTCTTTTCAACATCAGACTATGGACTCTACCAATCCAGACTGTTCACAAGACACCGGGAGAGAAAACGAAGGGGGAGGACTCTTACCCCCAGGTCCAGAGAAAGAAGGCCCGCTCCATCATGACACCGACCTCAATCAAAGGGGCAGGGACGCAGAGAGGCTAGCCAGACTACATGACGACAGGGGTCAGGTTCTCCACGCTGTGGCAACCTACACCCAACTGTCAGAAAGGGACAAATCCAGATCACCTCTAAAACCAACGACCGTACCCCCCTGAGACACCGTTCCCTCGTTGGGCACATGTGAGATGATTACAAGACATTGAAACTAGAACGACAAGAACTCACGGAAGGATGAGTACAAGCCCGGGTTTTGTTTGTAGCCATAATTACTTAACAATCGTCAATAACCCTTTTACATGTTCTACAAGATAACACGGGGCCTTATTCTATAACACTGTTGCATAGACATCCACTGTATAACACGAAACGCACAAGCCGGATCTTGCAGACCCCACAGGTGATGCAAACACATACATCGGGACCCTGCTTAGTAGGGACAAGTCCCAACACCTAAAGAGAAGCTGCCATTCATCCCCTCACAGCACTACTACAATATAGAATATCCAACAACACAACACCACACAATAACAACAAGACTGCATGAACAGGCCCGATTCTGCAGACAAGTTGTAATGCTGTCCTCTCTCAACTGAACCTACCACCTTCCACTTCTCCCTTAAACTGCCGCTCTGGGAAACGAAACGTATGTAATATAACCTACACGCAATAATACACATCCCAACGATCACCAGAGTACTGGCACAACAAGATCACCTGCCACAGGGGACGATAAGATATAATACAACACAACATTACATATCACGGAGATGCACCACTACATCTTACAGGAACACTATATCTCCATGGAGGCATAACAAACAGGCCGACATTCATACGTATTCCCCAGAATCCTCCCCATGAAGGGGATACAACCCCTCCATATACTCGCGATGGCACCTGACCACATAGATGATGAGCAGTAGACTAACCACTTGTATACACAACCCATGTTCCACCCTTCAATAACAACACCCACCCCGGGGCTGTTCCCACGACATATAAACTAATAGAATGTAATAAGATTACCTGTGTGGAAATAAGTTATATTGCGTTACGTTATGCTATATTATACTATGTTATGTTATACAAATTAACAGGTTGCAGTGACATTAGGCTGTTTGACATTATGTTGTTTGACATAGCGATATTATGCTATATAAGTATAGTAATATTTCAACTGTTATTATGTGCAAGTGTACTCCAATATCCTGATCTGAACCGGCATTATGTTACTTTGCACCCTCCCCCCCTCCCCTGCCCTCTTCTCTCCTCCAGCCCTTTAGGCACCCACCCCTTGATCCCACAAAATCACTTCTCCCCCCCTTACATCTATACCAACTCCTACAGTAACATCTACATTAAAATCATTATCACATTTATATCTATCATTATAATCATGATTCCAAATACACACCCTGATCCACACCCACCCCCCTCCTCGACCAATATACCCTCACAACATAGAACCCATCGCGATGACACACATCAAGTACAGTGATCGCTAGCCCCCCTCTCACTCGAAAATAGGATAAACATTTAACCTATTATAGTAGACATTGGACACTGCGAGATATCAACTGGATCCTTCTCCATCTCTTAATCCAGGCCAGTGTGAACTCCCCCTCTACCACCTTTCCCACTGTGCCCATCTCCACCATATTAAAATTATGTCACCAAACCCCCCCCCCCATTATCTACACATCATACCCTCCCTCATCAACATAGCTACTACCCTCTCCCGGCCCCCCCCCCCTCCCATAATATGCCCATGGCTTTCCCCCATACACGTTCCCCTCCTCCGGAGCTCAGCTCAGAACCTGTACATTCGACCACCTTGGGTCAATACTGGCCTCCCCCCTGCCCCAACGCCACCTCCTCGGCAGAGAGGCTGCATCAACGGCATTAGGAACTCGGATAGGACTCGGACTCGCCGTTTACAGACCGTCCCTAAGGGAGCATAGTACTCCCGGTCCTCCCTATATCCCTCTAACCTCTTCCCCTCCCAATCATCACATCCATCCCACTTTACAGACAAACGCTAACTCTAGCCCTCTTTCCTCCCATATTATTTCTCCCCCCTCCCTCACCTTGTTGGGGTACCCGACCCTCATCAGCTGCCTTTGTCTCACCCCTCGAACTCCCAAATATTGATATTACAGCGAACACAGCACCACACGACTACCACCCCCAGTATTACTGAAATTCCTTCCTCTAACCTAATATGCCAGAGACAACCCCCCACATAGTACACCCACTACGAATCCTCTCCTGGAATGTTCATGGCATGACGAACTACATCAAACGGAAAAAGATCTTGTCATATTTTCAATCTAAAAAAGCAGACATAGCCCTGATCCAAGAAACGCATCTTGGTAATATAGAGTCCAATAAACTTAGACGTGACTGGGTAGGAAAGGTCTTCTTCAGCTGCTGTCCAGAAGATCAGGGAATCAAGGGAGGCACACCTCGTAAATGTGGCGTAGCGATACTAATACGTAAATCTCTGCCGACCACGATCATTAAAACATGGAACGACACAGAAGGGAGATATACATTAGTCAAACTGAAAATAGGAAATACCTTCCTACGTGTGGGCTCGGTCTATGCACCAACCGGACCAAAGCGTTCCTTCTTCCTACAACTCAATCGCATACTGACCGAAATAGGGACCACACGCTATATCATCGGGGGGGATTGGAATCTTGCTAGAGATGCCATACTGGACAGGATAGGCCCCATCGATGTGGGCAATAATCCCGATAGAGCCTTACTGACGGACATCACAGCAGATGTAGGCCTAGTCGACTGCTGGAGACTAACACACCCAAAGGACAAGGAATTCTCCTTCATTTCGTCCGTCCATGGCACCCAATCACGCCTGGACTACTTTCTTGTAACACACACCATAATCCCCCAAATACAAGACACTAGCATCTTAGATAGCGGACTCTCAGATTATTCCCCGATTTTACTCTCTATCCAGGTGGGCTTGACCTCTCCTGGTCGTAAACCATGGCGCTTTGCCATACACAGATACCGTTCTCCCCAGGGGAAAGAGCAACTCAAGGCCCACATATCCACATACATGACCGAAAACATAGGCTCTGTGACATCCAAGCGGGTCTTATGGGCTGCGGCTAAGGCCACTCTGAGAGGGAACATGATGAGGGATGCAGCACTGGCCAATAGAGATAGGGAGGCTCGCTACCGTACCCTAGAAGACACGATCCAACGCCTCACCAAACAATACACTACTCAGCCGTCCCCAGCGCTACGCCGCTCCCTCAAACAAGCCCGAATGGCACACAACAATCTTTACACAACACAGGCAGAATACGCATTACAAAGGTTACGTCACCGTCACTATGAACAAGGTGAAAAGGCCGGACGCCTCTTAGCGGCACAGCTCCGACAGAGAGATGCTGCCTCAGCTATCCCGGCCATAATGTCTCCCTCTGGAGCAGTACTGACCCGCCCGCAAGACATTGTGAATGAATTTGCTACATATTATCAACACCTTTACACCCCTGAAACAACGACCGACCAGGCACAGACAGAGGCATTTCTCATTGCAGCAAAATTGCCCTGCCTCTCAGAAGCCGGCCGAGCTCTCCTTGAGGGCGATATAAGCAAGGAAGAAATTACACAGGTTAGCACGAAATTCCCATACCACAAATCCCCGGGCGAAGATGGATTCCCCGCGGAATTTTACAGATGGTCAGGAGAAGAGACAGTCACGGCAGTACACGAGGCACTCATGGAGGCATGTCAGGAGGGCTCTCTGGGTGCCCTGTCCAACAGGGCCACGATTGTCGTTCTGCCTAAACCTGGAAGGGACCCCCTACTCTGCAGTAGCTATCGCCCCATCTCCCTTTTAAACGGAGACGTTAAATTACTAGCTAGTGTCCTCGCAGCACGTCTACGCAAAGTCATACCGTACCTAATCCATAATACCCAGGTGGGATTCGTACCGGGCCGCACTTCCAGAAACCATATGCGCACACTATGCCACACCCTGCTTGAATCGTTAAACTTACCAGAAGAAGCCTTGGCACTATCCCTCGACGCGGAGAAGGCATTTGACCGCATCGAATGGCCCTATTTATTCACCACCATGAAACATTTTGGTCTTGGAGATCAATTTATTTCTAAAGTCTGATTATTATATGATCACCTTATGGCACAAGTTAACTGCTGGGGCTTTCTGTCGGACCCATTCCCCATCGGAAGGGGCACTCGACAGGGCTGCCCCTTGTCTCCGCTCTTATTCCTACTAGCAATGGAACCGCTGGCGGCAACTATAAGGAATTCTCAACAGATAACAGGCATCTCCTTACCAGGGGGTTCCTCCAAAATCTATTTATATGCAGACGATATTCTGTTAACCTTGTCTGACTTAGAAAGATCCATCCCATCCCTACTCTCTATCATAGAAAGTTTTGCACCCTTGTCCGTGTATCGAGTAAACTGGGACAAGAGTGAATCGTTGCCCCTATCTCGAGTAACAACGAGAGCTGCAATCCATGGCCGCCCATTTAAATGGACTCCAACCCACCTCAAATATCTGGGGACATATATTAACCGAGGCCTAGAACAGATGGTCAGGGATAACCTAGACCCTCTTATATCCCGGATGAAACAGGACTTTGCCAACTGGACCTTACTCGGCCTATCTATGTGGGACAGAACACAGGCGGTTAGGATGGTCACCCTCCCCCGCTTCACATACGTTTTAGGCATGCTACCCCTACAGATTCCGCTCTCTCTTCTCCGAAGGATTGATACTTTGATAAGGTCCTTTGTCTGGGGTTCTATACGGCCAAGACTAAAACCGGGGACAATATTAGCGCGCAGATCCTATGGAGGACTAGGTCTACCCTCAGTAGAACAATACGCTCTAGCCCTTCAACTATCACAACTAGCCTACACACTACCAGGCACCCCAGACCCCCCACAATGGACAATCACGGAGAAACACATACAGGGACAGCACTCCGAACTAGGCGGGATATATACCGACTATTCTCACTCGTCCAATCCTATCCTCGCGGCCACAAACACAGCGTGGTGCGGAGCCCACAGGCCACTGGGAGTGCACCCTTCTCTACATGCTCTAGCCCGTTTAGCAGGAAACAAATGTATAAAAATAGGGGGAAGTACCCTAAGATGGCCCCAGTGGAACGACGCTGGTATCCACAACATAACCCAAATAATAGATGGCAATGATTTCTGGTCCTTTGAATCCCTACGGGAAGAGTTTGGAATCTACAAAAATCAGGAATGGAGGTACATGCAACTCATGCACTGTATGCGCAAGGCCCTAGGACCCCCCGTGGATGATCAAAACCTCACCCGTTGTCAATTACCTGCAGAAATGGGGCCGACACAGAGGAGTTATGGCCGGTCTATACGCAGAGATTACGAACCATCTTTACTCGCAACCTCTCCAAGAGTGACTGCCTCTCAGATAGCAAGATCGACTAGCGATAGCCTACACAGAAGAAGAATGGCAAGACATTATCTAAGCCCTAGACAGAGGGGTCCGCGAGGCCCGTCTGAAATTCTGTCTCTTCAAAATTCTCCAGGACTGGTACTGGACCCCCACAAAACTCTTCAGGGCAGGTCTGATACCACATTCGAGGTGCTGGCGATGTGCAGAGCTCCATTGTGATCTACTTCATATTCTGTGCCATTGTCCGACGATACAGCCCCTATGGGAAGCTGTGTTCCAGACACTTAGGGATTTCATATCAATACCAAACCCGTCACCGATAATACTCATTATCTTACACGACATGCAGCCATACCCCTCCCTATCACGTCCCCACAAACGGCTACTTCACACGGCAATTGCCACAGCGAAAATCTGTATTCTTCGACACTGGAGGTCTGCTGTTGCCCCAACACCAACGGAATGGATGACAGCCATGTTTCAAACAGCTACCCATGAGCGTGTCATTCATAACCTACAGGATCAAGCGGCCCTATTTACAGAAATTTGGAGCCCCTTCCTGACAAGACCATGAGGCAGCTGGCTGATGGTCAGCGGACGGCCCCCATAAATGTATCCTTCTGGCCCACCCTACAATACGCTTTGATAAATGCATCACATGGCACAACCCTGTAAGATCGTCGGCAAATGACGAGGAACAACCGGAATATCCACTTAATACCACAGAAACATGGAGCCAAAATATTTGCCTTTCCCCCCTAATATTTTACCTAACCTCCCTACTTCCCCGTTCTCCTCTTTATCACTCTCCTCTCCCTCCTGCTCCCCTCTATTACAAGTTGACCTCCCAATAACCTTTACCCCCCGCACCCTCCTTAATTTTCAAATAATAGTCTATGTCGACGAATCAGTGTACCTATTAGACAGTGTACATCCAGATACCAATTGTAAAATTATCAACTGAACCACGGATTACTGAAAAAATGTCAATGCATACTGTGTATCGTCTTATATTTCTCTGTAATAAAAAATTTACAAACAAAAAAAAAAAGAAATCAAGTGAAGAAATCAGTAATATTATGTTTAGATACCTGGAAGAAATATGCTTTTAAGCTTTGCAGCAAAGGAATTTACCTTAAGAAAAATCATTGTGGTCAGGATGGCAAGAAGTGGCCATTAATATATCATATATAGATACTGAAAGAGAAACTAAGGGTGAGAAATTTTTTTAAGGGTCTTGCAAGGGTCCTCCAAGTTGGAAGAAGCTACGGGAAGTTAGAGATAATCCTGTTTAGTAGACGTCAGAGCATGAGAGAAGGGCTACAGCTCCAGTCGTTCCACAGGGCCCCCAGGAGGCAGGTCCTATTTGACCAACTGTTGTTGCTGCTGGGAAGGCACTATATAGCGAATGGACTTGTCCCGCCGTGAGGGACGCCAGAGCGCTAGAGGAGGCATACCACGCCCATCATTCTACAGGGCACCCAGGAGGCAGGTCCTGTTTGACCAACTGTTGATACGCTCCTGTGTTTTAATGGAAGAGAGGTTTTAAGGAAGAAAGAAGCCAGATGTAAATGCTCTCAACCATGATTCAGTCACAGTTGTTAATAGTTTGTTCAAAGTGGTGGTTTATATACTACTTTGGAGTCGCTGTCAGACAAATTTCTGTGGGGCTAATAAAATTTTCAATTTTCTTCAGTCTGATTGAACTTTTGACATTGATCATCTTTGTGTGTTCAACAAAAACATTTTCATAAATAAACTAATCCATGGGCATAGCCCCAAGTGCATGTCTCAGTAAGAGGGTATCCTCTCCGGCCTACCTCGTTGACCTCAAGGGATCTTGCACAGGAAGACTACTCATCCAGCCTTCAAAAAAGACTCAAGTCTTCTGTGGGCACCAGACTTGCCCTGCAACAAGAAACTCCAAAGAAAAGACTCTGCAGCTGCTTGAGCCCCGGAAACCCAACACTGGAAGTGACCACTGCACCTGATGTCCAGGACCCGAGGTGAAGAAAACTGATGGTGCCAACACAGGTCCCCAGCTGCCCAGAGACCAAGTCCAGTGTGGTCCCACCCATCTTGCACTCTCCCGAGATGCCTGCAGCCTCTGCATGCAGGCCCCCTCTCCCATGGTCTGATGAAGAGAGAAAACCTAACAGCTCCAGCAACCATTCACCCGTGACTCCTGACCCTAACTGAGGTGGGTCACCGGTGCCATTGACCTCCCAGCTCCTAAGAGCTCGAGTCCACCCTGGATCCATCCCTGCCGGACTCCGCCACAATGCCTGCAGCCTTAACACACAGGACCCCCTGACCACGAGTGCTCCCTGGGGTGAAAATTCGATGCCTAAAGACACCCCTGCATCCGTCGCCCCATGGCACACAAGAAGAGGACCAATGGTGACCCTACATCCCTGAGCACCCCAAGTCTACTACCTACCTATTTGTTGTCCTCGACTGGCTTTCCAGCCAGAGCCTGCAACCTGTTTGTCATGGAGTCAAACTCCCATAGGAAACCACCCGCCTGCCTCAGTACCACCCAGTGTGAGCTGTTGGTGTGGTTCTGATCAGTGCACAGTACTTACTTTAACTCCCTGAGATTGGCTTCATAAGTCGTTGTTAAACCTGTGTTTGCTGAACATTGTTTTTCCTCCATAGGACAACATTGAGAGAACTCTGAAAATTGCACTGTGTAAATTTCTCAAACTGCAAAGTAGTTATGCTTAAAAGTCTACATACCTGATTACGAAGTTCTTTGGTTTGAAACACATATAAACAGAATTTTTATTTTTCTAAATTGGCCTCAGATGTATTCATTGAGTGTGTGTTAACCATTTATTGCCTCTGCAAGAACAACAAATGCTTAACACTACCCTCTAATTAGCCTAACTGCTCACCTACAGTACCACAAATAGAGCATTAGTCCTATCTACTTTTTTCTCTCCAATACCAATCGGGGATCCACTGGAATCTCAACACAATGTACTTCTTTTTAGTGCACTATATAGAGAGCCAGCTTCCTAAAAGGTGTGTGTGAGCCTGGAACTGCGTTGGACACCGACCACCTTGCTGACGCAGATATGTTACTTAGAAATGTTAACGAGTGTTTATGCATTTTTAATAATAATAATAAAATGTAGAGGAAAATAATGTAGAAAATTAATGTGCACATTTGAAAATGTTGCCACGGAGAGTGGTCACCAAGATTCACGAATTATATTAAAAATGACTAAAAATATGTGAAATGTTGAAAATGCGTAATAATAATGTAGTAATATGTCATATTGAGATATATAACGCATGTTTTGCATTATATTGTAGAGCTAACTTAGCCGAAGTTTTGGCCTAGTTTTTGCCAGACCTCATGCGGAAGCAGAATAATCATGCAATGAAAAGAAGCTAATGTGCTGAACTGACCCTGAACTGCTCGTGTTAATAAAGTCTGCTAAGCTAGAATTTTTCTGCAATGAACCGACAGACATGAGGTGATGGAACTAGAGTTTGTATCTAAATCGGTGTAAAGCAGACAAGATGTACTTTCCCAGGACTCGAACAATAGAGACACTGACTAAGAAGAAGATGCAACATGTTTTATACCTGACAAGCCGGATAATGAGGACATTGTACAGTGAACCAATCGACACCTTGAGAAGCGTGTAATAGATTTGAAGAGCTGAATGTATTGGGTAGCGTCATATATTGTGACTAATTGACCAATTAGGATTTGGGGGATAGTCTGGGTGACTTTGATATAATGACGTGACAGAAGGAGAGAGTTTAGAGATGATAGGGGCAGATGTTGGAAGAGAGACCTTCGATATTGGGGAAAAGAGATTTGATATTCTGTCATTGGGCTCATTCTCTTGAGAGCCTGATGCGATGATGATCGATTGATGACCTGAGGCCAAAGACTGACTTTGTTGATGATCCATACCGTGGATAGGTAGCTCTGACAATGTGACTGATTGACTTTTTGTGCCTTTTCTTTCTAGGTACCAACTGTGCTGTTTTATAGTTTTTCACCTAGTTAGATGTTTTTCCAAATTCCTGTTCTTAACTGTTTTCGCATGAAGTCCCACATGCTAATGCTAATCTAGGGTAGTTAAGGTTTCCTATTCTGAGACTTTGACATATACAGTGACAAATGATTGATGGACTGATTTGCTCAACTCTGCTACTTATGTTAACATATGCATTGTTATTGACTTATGTTGAGGCATTATAACGCATGTTTTCTCAAGTTCTGATTAGGTTATGTTATTGGTGGTCACTAATGAATAAATCGTAAGTGGATTTGAATAAAGTTTGAATTAACCTCATGAATTAGTATTGTAACTAATACGGAAATAAAATTGTTAAAATGTATATTGAGTTGTGGTTTTTATGATTGTTGTCTATAGTTTTGCTTATTAGTTATTGGTTTGTGTATTGATTATAGATGCACATTGGTTACACCATAGCTAGGATACTCCATGCGAATCAAAAGGTTAATCGACCTATACACGTCCCCTTGTAAGTTTACTGACTAAGGACCAGCCGCACTAACAACCTCAATGTACCTTAGGCCCCATCGTATCATTCATATCCATGAGTGTAGATCTGAGTGTGTAACTAAGCCAGTGGTGGACTTTGTAAACCTGGGCCTGCCTTGGGAAACCGACAGATGCCTAGTGGTGCTTTTTTGTATTACTTCAAACTTTGTAACCTTTTGAGGTACAAGAGTTATCCACAAAATGGCTCTGAAATCAGGTTCAGAATATGGCCTTTAGTAGGCTGATTTTTTAGGTTTTCGTAGGCAGGGAGTTATATTTTGCACACCTTAGGGTACCCTTCACTACTATTGTGAAGTACGCCACCTTTGCTGGTGGTCCCTTTGGCTGTGGATTGTTTACCCCGCATAAAAAATTGAATTTCAAAATATTGCAGAGTTTCCAGATTGCTGGGAAAAAACATAATAGAGCCCTAATCCAGCCAAGTACATTTCTTGAGCACTTCATGATGTGATTGACAGGATTCACGAGTCATGATTCTTCAGTTAAAATGGCTGAGATAGACAAAAGTGTTAACTATTTAAATCCCACCCTGCACCATTTTTAAACATGAATATAGGTGAGTTATAGTTACTTTAATGCACAAGTTATAGTTACCTGAGATAGCTATAACTGGTGAATGTCAGTGGTTTTGTTTGCTTAAAAAGTATGCTTTAATTGACATTTTCATTTAACTATAATTTCCCTTTAATCTTTAATTTCTTTTTAAGGGAATTTCTAGGCTTTTTAAAAAAAAACAAAGTAAGATATTATTACCATACCTAACTATACCGTCAGTGTAACCTTTGTTTTTATCAGTGATTTTATATGTTTCTTTAACGTAAAGTAAGTTCAGCGCTGTGCGCAGTGTGTAGTTGGACATCTATGGTAAGGCCCTTCACCCTACCCCTGCTGGTGTCCAACTATCCGCTGTGCACTGCCATGCATGGAGCGGGGTTGGGCTCAGGATCCAACCCTGCGAGCACCCTACCTTCCATGCAGGACCTTTGGCCTTTGGTTGGGCTCAGGACCAAGCCTACGGGCAGGTCCAGTGCCCAACCAGGAGTTGGGCGCAGGGCCTGGCCTTGCATTGCAAATTACCTCACACATTACATCACTCATGAAATGAAAATCAACATTTTTATAGGAAGGTTGGAGCTTTTTTTTAATTCAATTGAGCCCACTCATCGTCCACACTGTATCCTGTTTGATGCATTTGCACTGCTCACACAAATCAATCTGAGGATACTAACTTCATCGCTAGCAACCACTTTCAAATTCCTAACACATTTACAGACTGTTTTAAACTTTCAATTGTACATGTTAGTTCTTTATTATATACACTTTATTAATATGTTAATATTATTTCATTTTCCCCATGAATAGGCTTTGGGAAACCCAGGGGACCTCGGACCACAGGTTAACAACTACTGCTCTATACGATGGTCTTGGCTAGAGAGGATCCACTTATCGGCATATTCAATAGCCCCTCTGTCTTACCCATGAATCATGCAGAAAACATCCCCTGATGGCAAAAGCGTCCTGCCTACTATTCATACACAAACACACACACACAGCTCACCTAGTGAGTCCATGAATGGGCCGCTGTGCTCTGAATGCAGAGTGACTGTGTGTGAAATGTTTTGAATTTTATACTTTTGTGTTTGAATCATCCTGCCTTGCAGAGCCAAAGAGAGGTTTATTGTGGCCTCGAGGCGATATTGGAGGTTGTTCTCATTCTGGTTTACTCAATAAACAGATTCAAATCTATAAATTCCAAACGTAATTGGCAAATTTAAAAAAGGGATGTTTAAAAACAACTTGTGCAGAACCTATTGTGATAAACATTTGTTTGTGACTAAAGGCGCTGGGCCCCCTCTTGCAAATTGAGTCTGCAAAATGTTTTCATCTAGGTGAAAATGTGGATCAGAAGTGGTGCAGAAAAGCACAATTGCACCCTCTTAAAAAAATATCATTGTGAAAACTTTAGCTCTTCATGTCCAAATCTTCATCTAAAATAAATATCAGTACATTATTAATTTCTTGTGAGTTTTCTCTTTAAAGGGACCAGATGGAAATACCCTCTTTTACTAAGTGTATTTGTATCACTGTAAGTCACTTAAATTACTGTCATTTTAATTTTGGAGCTCATATAATATTGCGGTGTCTGCAGGGGCTTAGTTTTCTACCATCTAAGACCATATTAGATGCCTACAGACTATGGAAAGGTGGGTTGGGAGGTAATTCCTCTTTAATTTGTTACAGGTTTTTCCAACATATATTATGATGTCATGGAATGTTTCAACAATGACCATAATGATCCCACTCCCTGAACATACAATCACGATGTATCACCAGGCGTGGACATAACTCTAGAAGAGCTGTGTACTCAGAAATTTATCCTAGGTATATTAAAATGTTCAAGGTTGTAAATCCGCTCTGGAAGAACATCTTTTACAAAATGTACAATGACACCAGTGTGAAGACACAATGCTTACAATACTTGAAGACGCTCAGACGCTTACAGTTTGATGGACACCAGACAATCTTCTTTGGGGAATCCAACATCCCAGAGAGCCTCATCACAGGCGAAACACGACCCCTAAGAGAGAACCTGAGATATCCAACATGGAGTATTGTCCACGCTGGGGGCAGTCAAGGATGGGTGCCATGGAGGTACAGACTCTTCCTAACAGACGAGCTGCCGATGAGTCCTCGTGAAGATATCTTCCACGAATTGTGTGCTTCTTTGACTGAATCCTACGGAAAGTGTGCAATTGTGGTGAAAGAAATGAAACAGCCTCTTGGGACAAAAGATCAGCCAGACAACGTGAGTAAAGGAAATGAACTGTCGAAGGCAATCATTCTTCATTTATCCAACATCAAGTGTACTCCCCAAGTGGCCAAGGAGTACGGCCATGAACTCCTTTCAATGCCATTAGCTTACAGCTACCTGTCCCCGCTGGACAGCGCCTGGTCTACCTTAAAGTGGTTCATCGTTAACAACAGGAGGCAATTTTCCCTGATGTCCACACAAATGATTGGCTCCTACCAGTACATACTACTCAGAGACCTGATTGGAAGTGGAGTCGACAAAATGACTCCGGCAAGGTGGAGAGCATTGACCAACAAAGTGCGGCGGTGGGAGAACCACTACCTCAACAAATATTCATAACAGTTGTTTTTTTTATTTAAAGAAGAAATGTTCTTCTTCCTTGGAGCATTAGTTATCAAAATACCTTATGGCACAAATTCACTAGCGTTGTCTGGAATTTGTGGCTTTCCGTCGAACTGCAGAATCCCAAACGTAATTTTAACAAATTTAATCAGACGAAATATGTTTATTATTTGGTATTTTGCCAGTTACAATTGACCAAAATTTGACTTGTCATTATTTTCTATTTCTTTAGAACCCTTTTAGTAGCATGCATCCGGCCATTCAAGGCCTGTGTGCTTGCCAATCAAATAACAAAGATTTGCAGACATAGATCTATATTTTTTTGGATGACGAGAGCTACAGATTGAGAATATTTAATAAATCAATCATCAATCAATCAGGAATCTGTAAAGTGCACTACTCACCTGTGAGGGTCTCAAGGTGCTGAGGGAGGAGGGGGTAAAGAGGGTGGAAGGTGCTGCTACTGCTCGAACATCCAGGTCTTGAGAAGTAGCATCAATTAATCTATTTCCTTTTAAATACTTCATGACTGGGTCTCTACCAATGGCCTTACTTTTTGAGAGCACAGAGGGACGCAGCAGGATATGTGTGTGGAGGGTAGGAGGTAATGTATAACCCGTGCCGTGAGGAAGCGGATCAGTCCTCATAGTGTGGGTAAACCCTGACCGAACCAGACAAAAACTATCTTTCTGAGGCATGTGTGTCCATCTGTCTTTTCCACACGCACTTTACGACCATATCACTTGTGGGTGCAATAACATGGGATGCTGGAGGGAGAAGAAATGTTTTATTGACAACTCGAGGTACATTTATCTGACAGCAGCATTACAATCAAGTATTTGAATGCAAAAATATGGCCTGTGCAAGTGCGCCCATATTAAAACAACAAAAAGCTTACCCAACATATACCTGAAGTAACCATTACTCAACTCTAGGGTCACTAAAATAATTCAGTGCTGCAGTCTCGGTATTTTCTACTTAATTCAACATTGGAATAGAGAAGTCAGCCACTGAAAGGGGACTAGTTAGTCTGTAGAAAGGCTGCCGTGTGTGACGCCTTATTTCAGTAACGTTGGTACGTTTCAGATGGACACAATAGTTTTTGTTGAAATCTGTAAATTATACAGCATATGATAGATTAGGTGGAAAGTGTGGTAAATCCATAATTATCTATGCAAAGATGAATGAGGGGGCTTTTGCCAAATTGACACATTTCATCTCCCCCGCTCACTGTATACAGCTTCACGCTAGCCTTCTCCCCTTGAGGCCTGCACATTGCTTCTTCCTTCACTGCCTGCAGAACTCTTCACCCCCCCCTGCTCATTTTATACAGCTTCTCCCTAGGTGATCCCGCTCGCTGCCTGCACATTGCTTCTTCCTACTCACTGCCTGCAGAACACTTCACATCCCCGGCTCACTGTACACAGGACCTCCCTAGCTTACTCACTGCCTGCAGAACACTTCACCTTCTCCCTAGATTACAGGTTACTCACTGCCTGCTGAACTCTTCACCCCTCCTGCTCACTGTATACAGCTCCCTAGGTAATCCCGCTCGCTGCCTGCACATTGCTTCTCCCTTATTCACTGCCTGCAGCACATTTCACTAGTAAGCTAGGGGGATCCTGAATCTCTGTAGCTTACTCAATGGCTGCAGAACACTTCATCTCCCGCCACTCACTGTGGACAGCAACTCCTTGGCTTACTCATTGCCAGTAGATCGCCAGGGACGTAGCTTGGTCAGTAAAATTGCCGGGGGTGAGCTTCAGATTTTCCGACAATTGAACTGGCATATTGGCCCTCATTACAATTCTGGTGGTCTTAAGACCACCAGACTTGCATTGGTGGTTAGACCGCCGCACTTGTGGTGGTCTGACCGCCACATTACGACTGTGGCGGAGCCACTGCGGTCAGACCACCGACACAGCTAGGTTGCCGCCAGTCGACAGCCTGGCGGTCTCAATGGTTGTAATCCACCAGGGTGGCACTGTATGCAGCACCGCCCTGGGTGTTACGACTCCCCATTCTGCCAGCATTTTCATGGGGGTTGAACCGCCCCTGAACAGCCCATGCACTTAGCTTGGGCAGTGCAGGGGCCGCCATGGACAGCCCCGTCGTGCTTATCACTGCCCGAATTAGGGGCAGTGGAAAGCACAATGGGTGGTGCTGCACCCGCTGCACAGCCACATTGCTGCCGGCTCAATTACGAGCCGGCGTCAATGTTAAGGCCCTGTTCCCCGCAAAGGCCGGCGGGCAGAAACACTGTTTCTGCCCACCAGCCCTGTGGTGAACTCTTAATAGAGCCGGCAGTGTTCTGGCTGCACTGGCGGTCAGGTGGCAGTAT
This sequence comes from Pleurodeles waltl, assembly GCF_031143425.1. Lineage (NCBI taxonomy): Eukaryota > Metazoa > Chordata > Amphibia > Caudata > Salamandridae > Pleurodeles > Pleurodeles waltl. The sequence continues at coordinate 1,407,649,446 of NC_090447.1, read as the reverse complement.
GAGTTTAGTGGGCAGCAAACTCGTAATGTGGGCCATAATGTGTAAAACCATTTATTCAACAAACAGGGAGCATGAGAGGGGCCTAAGGGGCAGCAGAAAGGGAGATTAACGCGGATTGGTAGGAGGAATAAGAGAGAAAATACAATATCTTGTAAAAAACATTATTTTTGAGGACTTTCAAATCAGAGATTGTGAGAATGTTTGTGTTTTTTGTCTGTTTGTATGTAAACATTCCTGCTGAAATCTGACTGACATCTCACAATATCCGACAGAAAGCACCTGTATCCAACTACTTATCATAAAATACATTTGTTAGGGGGTGTACCAACCCACACCCCACCTGGAGCTACGCCCCAGCAGATCACTTTACCTTTCCCTGCTCATTGTATACAACTTCTCTCTAGCCTACCCCACTCATCGTCTGCACATTGCATCTCCCTTACTCACTGCCTGCAGAACACTTCACCTCCCCCACTCACTGTACACAGCTTCGACCTGGCCTACCCCACTCACCGCCTGCACATTGCTTCTCCTTTACTCACTATCTGCAGAGCTCTTCACCTCCCCCCTACTCACAGTACAGGTCTTCTCCCTAGACTACTTCACTAGCCCTGCACATTGCTTCTCCCCCACTCACTGCCTGCAGAACCCATCACCGCTACCGGCCCACTGCATACAGTATCTCACTGGCTTACTCTCTGGCTGCCTGCAGAACACTTTACCTCCCCTGCTCATTGCGTACAGCATCTCCCTTGCTTACTTGCTGCCTGTAGGAATACCCCCCTCTCCCACTCACCGTATACAGCTTCTCCCTCCTTACCCCTCTCGCAATCTCCACATTGATTCTCCCTTATTCGCTGCCTGAAGAACTGTTCACCTGCCTCAGCTCACAGTGTACAGCTTCTCGCTTACCCCAGTAACCACCGGATCATTGCTTCTTCCTTACTCACGTCCTCCTCGCTGTTCCTTTATTTGCCACATCAGGGCCTATACATTCCCTCCTCTCAGCACTGTTGCCCTCCTGGGAAAGCACCTGCAGCACAGGCCGCACCTGCTGAATGCCTGGAGCTTCACTGAAGTGTTGCAGGTACGTCAAGTAAAGCAGCTCTAACCTAGGGCTGAAGCAGGGAAGATCGGGCGTAAGCACAGTTTGTCTCCTGACTCAGACCATGGTTGCTGCTGCAAATTAATGAAGAGTTGTGGGATGCTAGTGGTGGTAGCTAGGAGTGCCCGAAGTCCATGTAGACTGTCATTGTTCTGACCCAATAAGGCTTTTCAGCAGGCCCCTTTGCTTTCAAATTTGCCCTTTAGCTATGAATTATCATGCGTGCCCCTGAAAGGAAATGTCTGCCCTCCCACCAACTTTTATTGCAAGGGTGCCCTTGGCTTGATGACATGATACCCCGCCAGTCAGCGCTAGAGTTTCAGCCTACAGAGTGTTGCAAGCTGGGGCTCATAGTTTTGCTTTTAAAATCTCAACATGCAAAGTTATGTTGGCTAAAAGTCAGAATTGCCTGAGGGTGTGAGACATGATTTGGCAGCTAATCCGTTTCAGACAGTTTGTTTTACATGTAAAACCAGAAAAGGTGCTCACCTTGTTTATGAGGGTTTAGTCTTCATACACAGCACGCATTAAAACCAGCAATGCCAGGCGGATCATTTTGGAATTTGTACAGTGAAGATATTTGTCATGCTTCATCTGCACGCCACACAGGTACACCTAGGCAGCAGGAGTGCAACTTTCTCTAACCCAAACAAATAGGTAAAGGGAAGATGACTGCAATAGGAGACTCTGTCATAAATAGGACAGTCAAAATGTGGCAGTGAATGCTTCTCTCCCTCCCAGAACAGGTACTGATAGGGAATGGCAGTGGAAACGCCCCTTTTTCATAAAACAACTGCAGAGGAGCAACAGCAGCACAAGCATCCTTTCCCACAGGACAGGTACAAACCAGGCAGCAGCAGTCAAAGTTTGCTTTCTCGTGTAGGGTTACAGGCAGATCATGACAGCCAGCAAGAGAAGTTTCCCTCTCTCACAGATGGCATGCAGAGTGTAAACTTCTTGTCCCTGCAGAATCGATGTAGGAAAAGTAGTGCAAGCATCCGTGGCTTACAGAATAAGTACAGCTAAAGCATCAGTAGCAGGTGCGGCACATCATTAAGGGGCCAGGGGCTCAGCCCCCTCTCCCATATCCAAAGCATGGTGAGTGTCTCTCCGGCTGAGCGAAGGTCAGCCTGTTAGACACCCATCGTTGCAGGGTCAGGCAGCTAAGTGCTTTAAGGCCCATATTTATATTTTATTAGCGCCGCATTTGCATCGTTTTTTTACTCAAAAGTGGAGCAAACTTAAAAAATATTATTAGATTTTGCAAGTTTACGCCACTTTTGCATAAACAAATACGCAAATGCGGTCCTAAAAAAGAATAAATATGGGCCTAAATGCACTAATGCTCAGGCACCTGGTAGCCTGAGCCAAACTGCCAGGCAAAATAATTCAGAGCTCCAAGGGTGTGACCTCATCAACCCAGAAAAACTCTTTGAGCCTCCCCCAAGATGAGGGGGAGAATCACTGATAGAATCAGAGAATCAGACATGAGCTCTTCAAATTTAAACCATAAAGTGCCAAGGGCTGGCTTTCTATCAATGACTCCTCATCACAGAGTGGGGTGGGGGTCAGCAACTCCCACCAACCCCATGCCACTCTCTGAGGAGTTAGGGAAGATCCTCCTCTCATTGGTGATCCCATGTGTCATGGTCAGCTAATGAGTGGAGGAGGCAGGGTCTTCCATGCAGCATTCCCTCCATGAAGCCTCCAGCAACCTACAAGCCCTTTCTCCTTCCTGCAAGTACTGCCTTTGCCTGGTAAGTGGTTGTTGAAAGTTGGGTGCATGTGTGTATGACTCAATGTATGTGTATTTGTGCATGCATGCTGTGAATGGTTGTGTGAGTATGTATGTATGTACAATATATGCAAATAAAGAAGCAACATATAACATTGACCTTCTTAAAACGTTCTGTAAATGTGAAGGAATTTGAAATTGAAGGCTAAAAATTAAGTTTGTATCCTCAAATACATTTATGGGAGCAGTGTGGATGACTGCAGTTGAATTTAGAAAAGTGCTAATTTTCCCATTTAAATTAAAATGTTCCATTTTTAAAATTTGTTTGTGAATGTAACCAAATATAACATAATTTGTGTATTTGTTTGGTGAATGCTTGCTTTCCAAATTTGCGAACCACAGTAATCATGCACAGCTCCCAATCAACGTCCCCATCAGCATGTACAAAGTTTTTTAGTGGAGCTTTCATGTGTAATACATTTCCCCAGTACTTGCAAAGTTCTGATTTTTCTTCACATTCTTGACAAACTCTACGAACTTGGTTTTCAGGTGTTCAGATTTTGAACTGAGTATTTTGACCTGGATTAGCAATGTCTACCGAAGCTAAATTACTTCTCTGTAAAATCTTGTGAGTCAAGCATTGATCCACAAACACAAAACAAAAATGAAAATCTCTGGACAACAAATATTTACGGTGGTAAATCAGGGGTTCAGGATTAATTATTAAAGAACTTGCATCCATCCTCATAACTAACATAAAATAATTATTTAATCTTTCTATCAGACAGTGCAGGGTACCACGTGTGTGGAAGGTGGCAATGATAAAGTCTCTAGTGAAGAATCCCTCACTCTCTCCTGCCAATCTTAATAATTTTCAGCCAACTTCCTTTCTACCTTTCTGGGCAAAGGTCCTTGAAAAATGACTTTTTCAACAGTTTCATCATTTTGTGGAATCTAGCAACTTTCTTCACCCTTTGCAAGCTGGGTTCAGAATTGGTCACAACATGAGGCTTGGAGTGCTCTCTGTTCTTGGTGGCAGCCCTTTGTGTGTGGCAGGAGACGGCCCAGTCAGGTGTGTCAGCCCCTCCCTCCCATCCTGCCCATCATGGCCAATCAGGATGTTGTTGCCATATGAGTCACACCTAAGCTCCCCACCCCAGACATGTTTTGGAGACATGCAGTAGGCACCAAATGGCTAAAGTAAGAAAATGCCAACTTTTGAAAAGTCGCTTTTTCAGAAATGCAATTCAAAATCAAACTCTACCATAAGTTGTGATTTTAAATTGTGATTTCAGAGACATCATACTTGATAAACATATCTCTTCCAGATTGGAAATTACACTTAAAGGATGTAATAAGGTAATCTTAATGTTCTCCTATTGGAGAGACAGGCTGCAACGAAAAACGAATTTGGGAGTTTTTCACTACCAGGGCATGTCAAACTTAAAAGTAGATATCCTGCCATTTAAATACATTGCACCCTGCCCTGTGGGTCACATAGAGCCTACCTTAAGGATGCCTTATATGTATTAAAAGGGAAGGATTAGGCCTGGCAAGACTTTTATCTTGCAAAAACAACAAGTGATGGACGGAATGCTGAACATTGTCAAACATTCACCCCCAGTCACAGATCTGGGTTTAATCCATCGTTTTTTTGCTGCCCATGCCATTCCAGTTTGGATCCAGCCATATGCAAATCAGTCTTGACCCTGTTCCCCATGGGAACAGTCCAGCCCGAACTGCTAGGCCAGGTCTTCCCTGGACTGGAAACAAGCATCCTGGGACCGGTTTCGGGGTTTCACCCCTCATCAGCCAGGCTAGCTTGAATCCAGTGGCATGGGAAGCACGGGACCCACGTCTGGGCATACCCTTCCCACTTAGGGCGACAAATGCAAAAACAACAAGTGATGGACGGAATGCTGAACATTGTCAAACATTCACCCCCAGTCACAGATCTGGGTTTAATCCATCGTTTTTTTGCTGCCCATGCCATTCCAGTTTGGATCCAGCCATATGCAAATCAGTCTTGACCCTGTTCCCCATGGGAACAGTCCAGCCCGAACTGCTAGGCCAGGTCTTCCCTGGACTGGAAACAAGCATCCTGGGACCGGTTTCGGGGTTTCACCCCTCATCAGCCAGGCTAGCTTGAATCCAGTGGCATGGGAAGCACGGGACCCACGTCTGGGCATACCCACAAGTGATGGACGGAATGCTGAACATTGTCAAACATTCACCCCCAGTCACAGATCTGGGTTTAATCCATCGTTTTTTTGCTGCCCATGCCATTCCAGTTTGGATCCAGCCATATGCAAATCAGTCTTGACCCTGTTCCCCATGGGAACAGTCCAGCCCGAACTGCTAGGCCAGGTCTTCCCTGGACTGGAAACAAGCATCCTGGGACCGGTTTCGGGGTTTCACCCCTCATCAGCCAGGCTAGCTTGAATCCAGTGGCATGGGAAGCACGGGACCCACGTCTGGGCATACCCTTCCCACTTAGGGCGACAAATGCAAAAACAACAAGTGATGGACGGAATGCTGAACATTGTCAAACATTCACCCCCAGTCACAGATCTGGGTTTAATCCATCGTTTTTTTGCTGCCCATGCCATTCCAGTTTGGATCCAGCCATATGCAAATCAGTCTTGACCCTGTTCCCCATGGGAACAGTCCAGCCCGAACTGCTAGGCCAGGTCTTCCCTGGACTGGAAACAAGCATCCTGGGACCGGTTTCGGGGTTTCACCCCTCATCAGCCAGGCTAGCTTGAATCCAGTGGCATGGGAAGCACGGGACCGACGTCTGGGCATACCCTTCCCACTTAGGGCGACAAATGCAAAAACAACAAGTGATGGACGGAATGCTGAACATTGTCAAACATTCACCCCCAGTCACAGATCTGGGTTTAATCCATCGTTTTTTTGCTGCCCATGCCATTCCAGTTTGGATCCAGCCATATGCAAATCAGTCTTGACCCTGTTCCCCATGGGAACAGTCCAGCCCGAACTGCTAGGCCAGGTCTTCCCTGGACTGGAAACAAGCATCCTGGGACCGGTTTCGGGGTTTCACCCCTCATCAGCCAGGCTAGCTTGAATCCAGTGGCATGTGAAGCACGGGACCCACGTCTGGGCATACCCTTCCCACTTAGGGCGACAAATGCAAAAACAACAAGTGATGGACGGAATGCTGAACATTGTCAAACATTCACCCCCAGTCACAGATCTGGGTTTAATCTTTCCAGGTCGAAGTGGCAGAGTAAACTGCACAGGCAGGCTATGTATTGGCAGACCACAGACATGATTAAGTGGCTTCTTGAGTGGGTTACACAGTCAGTGCTGCAGGCCCACTAGCTGCATTTAATTTACAGGCTCTGGGCTCATGTAGTGCATTTTGCTAGGGGGTTATAAGTAAATCAAATATGGCGATTGGCTATGAGACGATATTACCATATTTTAGGGGCGAGAGCACAAGCGCTTTAGCACTGGTTATCGGTGGTAAAGTGTAATAGTCCTAAAGCCAGCAAAAACGAGTTTTGAAAGTGGAGGGAGGCAGGAAAGATGTTGGGGGGTAGACCACCCTAAGGCTGTCAGGCTTAACAGCACAGCACTCTGCTCTCTCGCCTCTACGTTTTCCAATTACCAGCCATCCAGATCGTTTGGGTGCCTGTAGCCCATTTTTTATCAGTGTCCCTAGAACACATTCTAAAACTTTTAAGGACAGATGTTTCCACTGGACACAGCTAGGGAATGGAACAAGCTACCCAGCAACTTGCGGTCAGCCACAAGATTGCTTGCCTTAGGAAACTTTCTGAAAACTTTTCAAAACTTTTTCTTTTTAAGCTATAGTCCCTGTTTGTGTTTTAATCACGGCTGGTGTTCAGCGCCATGAAGCGTGCACTTAATAAAGAAGGAATATAACGCACTGGTGAGTTTATAGGTGGTTTAGGAAGTGAACATGTGAGAGTTGCCACCACTTTCACTCAGGGGACATTCCATGTCAGCACATTAGCTGTCACACTTTCGCGTCTTCTAAGTTCACTCACAACACAGCCAGTGGTATTTCTTTCATCACATGAAAGCCCTGCTGTGGTCACTCGGGGTCCTGCCATCACTGCTGCCACTCCTGTTGCCATATCCAGCACTCTTAGTTTTGTCACTTCCTGCAGATGCGTCTACTGTTATTCACATAGAGAACGGTCACTAACTGTAATATTTCAAACACTGAGGGTTCACTATATCTGTACAGAGAGCGCCCCTGCTGGTGGTGTGAGAGAAGCAGGGGAGTATGGCTGATTACTGGTAGGGATGTTTAAAGACAAAACAGTAAAAGCCAAAAAATCACCTCTCTTCTGGTCCTATGTGATACACCTTCCAATGTTCCTTATGATAGCGATATTCGCTGTTTATTACATACTCGCCCCGTCGCTTTCTCTCTCTCTCTCTATCCATCTCTATATTTGCTCTCCCTCTCTTTCCACTCTCTCCTGTGCACTTCGTAAATTTGTTTTTCATTCTTTTCATAAGATCTTCTCTTCTTCCTTTCGTTTCACCTTTATCTTCTCTTATGATCACCTCACTCATTCCTCTTTCACACCTGGGTCTATCTTGGCCTCTTCTTTCCCACCCACATACTCTGTTAAATTCTTCTAATTTTTCTCTCTCGTGACATGTTGTTAGAAGTCGCCTTGTAAATACAAAACAAATTGACTTTCATAGTCCCCTGGCAAGCATAGGTATGAACCAACTTACAACAGGCGCAGGCAGACTGTGTCCCAGACACCTCCAGCGACTTACATGGATACCATGTGTATTAGGTAACAATCAGAGGCTACCAGAATTACTTACATTTATTAGTTCATGAGTTCTGGAACTCTTTTCACTAATGATTGATACACACAAAAAATGCATACTTTATTCAATATTGTCAGTACAGTCCTTCCTGTCACTAGTCAGTCACTAGTTGTGTCTCGTACTTTAAAGTGGCACTTTCGGGCTGTCAGTCACAGGTTGGCCCTTAGCCTCTGATAGCTCTGAGGGTTGGCTGCAGAATGATTAATAATTCAATTCAGGCATTGATAGCCCAGTAGGGATGCTGGCGAGTCACTCACAGGTAAAGGGACCAGGGCTTACTTGGTCATTTAGAAGGCAGATCTCTAGCAGAGCCATTCACCCACCATCTATGAGCCTCTGAAACGTGACTATTCTGAAGCAGAGTCTTCCCTGTGTCTTTGGAAACTAGGTACAATTGTGGCTAAGCCAGTCACAAGTCAGGTCTATGCCTCTGACAGGCTGGCAGGTCTGTGACAGTGGGGGGCCAGAGTCACGCCTGTACTTCTGAGCAGCAGCAGTGATGGTTGAAGACAGAGTCACAGTCAGGTCTCTGAGCCCTCCGAGATCCCGATGTGGCTGCGGCAAAGACCACCACAAGTTATATGTGCGCCTGCAGCCGAGTCCTTCACAGCTCAGAAGAATACTTCTGAAAGGCTGCTAGGAAAGCTTCAGAGCTAATCAGAAATCTAAACAACGGTTCTGAAAGAGTGCTGGGGCTGCAGTCACAGGAAGTGTCTCTGAAAGAACAGTAGCTGTGGAGCAGTCACTAATGAGCACCCTCTGCCTCTAAAAGGCTGGTGTGCTTGTGGTGGAGTCAGATACAAGTCAGGCCTGGGATTAGGTAAGGGGCAAAGCTGCTGTAAAAACATGTGCCTGAGCCATATGAGCTGCAACAGAGTAGCGCCTCGGAAAGGGGGTTGTTAGGGGCACCTCCTCCACTGTGGCAGAGGAGCTTCGCCCCCTCCAGCAGCAGCAGTTGCAAACCTTTAAAAATAAAACGATAATGAACAATGTTTATTGTCGTTTTATTTTTAAAGGGGCGGGCCTTCAGGGATGACAGCCATGGAGGGGAGTGCACAGAGCACTCCCCTCAGTGCACATGTATGTTTGGGCGGCCCTATCAGGCCAGCTAAACTCACATGCGCACAGGGCTCTCTCCAACCCTGCACTGTGTTGCCGGGTTGGAGAGAGCAGGCCCAGGCTCCCAGTCTGCCTTGGAGTGCCAGTCAGGGCGCTTCAGCCAATCACAACGCTGCTCTGAGCAGCAGCATGATTGGCCAAAGGGCAGGCTGAGAGCCTGTGCCTGGAGTGCGGCGGTGAACTTCAGCTACATTTAAAAAAAAAAACATTTTTATTTTTGTGTCATTCTCCCCAACCCGCCCCATCACTTTGCCCAGTTGCCAGCCGAGACTGCGTGTTACTGATAATGCAGTGACAGTTGCGCGCCTGAAAGGCCACTAGCATCCGGTGCACTTCAGAATCAAACACAAGTCAGGCCTGTACCTCTGACAGGGAGGTCAGTCCACAAGCCTTTGGCGCTTACAAAACTGTCAAGCAATGATTTATTGACTCTTTGCTGATGAACCAAATAGACAGCTTTGCAGACAGCTGCGCCTAGAGCCAATTGCCATTACTTGTTTAATTTCACAGCACGAGGGACTGGATAGTCTGGGGAAAGCACATAAACCTTACAGTGACATGAAGGTAAAACAGGTTTAAGAGCCATAATGGTTGGAATGTGCTGCTGAAAAAAACGGAGTTTAGATTGAGGAAGAAAAGCTGCCTTTTCATTATTTTTACAAAGGGCAGAAAGTTCAGCTGAGTTGTTAAAGTTACAGCCAAGGGGAGTGCCTTCCACAGCTTGGTTACTGCACCTATGGAGTAATGGTTCGGGCCAGAAGTGGTATATCTTGTTCCTCGTATCGTGCAGTTTCTCAGGGATGGGCACAACTTTGGAGAGGCCTGTAGATGGAGGGCATTGTGAGACTGACTATTCACAATCAGTCATACATATATTACCTACTGGCGCTCACCAGTAGGTAGTTATAGTTAGGACCTCATTTCCATAGGAAAGTGTTTTTTGACTTGGCTATATCTTTGACACCGGTTGAGAAATCTTCATGAAATGTTCCAAAAACAGTGTCCTCTAGGATCTTGTACATGGAATGTTTCGGGGCAATCCATCAATTGGGGGCTGAGGAAAAGGGGGGACAAAAAAAGTGTGTTTCCCGTGTTAATTCCCATAGGGATTTTAGACATGACTACAGCCCGAACCGCTGGATAGAATTACACCAAATTTGGCAGAAAGGTAGCTCCTGGTCCAGAAAACACAGTTTTTGTTATTTGGTGATCAAACCCATAGAAATTCAGCAGTTATAGTTAGAGTGATTTCAAGTAACTATAAATCGCACGCTAGGGTAACTATAACCCCTGCCACGCACAGTTTTCTCTTCAATATTTGACTGCTAATGTTACATTGATAGTTTAATGATGTTACCAAAGTTGGCAAGTATTGTAATATCCAGGGTAATTAGCAGTGCATGGGGGGGGGGGGGAGTTATAGTTACCTTAGGGCACAAGTTATAGTTACTTGAAATAACTCTAACTTTAACTGATGAATTTCTATGGTTTTGTGCAAGTAAATTCAGAACCTAACTATAATGTCCCTGTAACCTTTGGATTTTTTTGCGATATATATATATATATATATATACACACACACACATATATATATACATATATATACATATATGTGTACACACAGACACACCTGAAAAACCACAGTGGATGTACTTCTTTTTTTGGATTTTATATATATACACACACACACATTTATACATATATAAATATATATATATATATATATATATATATTTGTGTGTATAGATAGAGAGATAGATAGATAGATAGATAGATAGATAGATAGATAGATAGATAGATAGATAGATAGATAGATAGATAGATAGATAGATAGATAGATAGATAGATAGATAGATAGATAGACACACACACCTGAAACACCACAGTGGATGTACTTTTTTTTTTTGGATTCATGGAATGACACTAACATTTGTAAAAAAACAAAAATGTACTTTTAATAGAATGTGTGATTTAAGCGTAACTACAGAAGCACTATGGCTGTCTTGGTTTTATATATATATATATATATATATATATATATATATATATACAGAATTCCTTAACCAATCATTAAGGCTCCAGCACTCCACGAAGGTTTCAAGGATTTATTGTAAACAAAACAGGAACGCGTTTCGGCGTAACCGCCTTCTTCAACCTGCGGGCCGCCATTTTGGCACCCTTTATATATCCCTTGTGTTACCATGCATTTAAAGTGATACACTGCCTTTTCAAACATACTGACTTCTGTAATGTCATACATGTGAAAAAATATATATGATACATATAGCAAAATAAATTAATGTAACGAAATAAGCAGTGTATAGTGCTAAAACACAAAATGTTATTTACCAATCTAACTAAATCTTTATAAATCTGAGTAAATTAGAATTGATGACAAGGAAACTAATTACGTATAAATCTTAAAATAAATCTCCTTGGAGAGGCCAACCAGGTCCAATCAATAAGCATAGATGTTACATTAGACATTATTGCTATGAACAATCATAAATAAGTTAAATCTCATATATACTAGCAAAATCGTACAATGACTGTATCTATGTAATGTGTATGTTTTAGTTGCTGTATTACTATACATTAATCAACCACATCAGCCTAAATGAATATATAACTCTTCACTGGAGTTCAATCCTCCTGGCTCTCTAGTATCTAATGCCAATATATATCTGGACTCTAATTTCCTCAGATGTTTTTCCCTATCTCCTCCACGGATGTCCTTTCTGATGCCATCTATTACACTATACTTGACATCTTCTACACGACCTCCATGAAACTCATGCATATGTCTGGCAACCGGATAAGTCTCATCTCTATTAACTATAGCCCTTAGGTGTTGTAAAATTCGTTTATGTACCTGAAGTTTTGTACTACCTACATATAGCTTAGGGCATGTGCATTTGAGAATATAGATTACGTAATCACTTTTGCAGTCATATCTGCCTTTGATGGTATGTATTCTTTTGTATGGGTATTCAATCGTTTTAATATTTTCCCCATTCTTACATGCTTTGCATTTAGTACATTTATAGAATCCATCCTGTGTCTTTAGCCAACTCATTTTCAAAGATTTCTCTAGTCTCACATCATTTTTGACCAAAATATCCCTCATCGATGTTGCTTTTCTATAGGTTATCATGGGTCTGTTACTTATTAGTGTGCCTATGACTGGATCGCTCTTGAGCATATGCCAATGCTGTTGTAGTAACTTTCTTACAGAGTCGTGGGCACTGTTAAATGTAGTAATAAATCTCACAATCCCTGTGTCTTTTCGTTTGTTCTTTTTCTTAGACTCTGACAAATTCATGGTCTTTGCGGTGGTGAACAATAACTGTTCCCTCATACGGGATTTCACTCTTGTACTAGTGTTCTCTAAGATCTCATTGGTATAACCCCTCTGTTGCAATCTTTCTATCATTTCACTCTCTACATTTGCATAATGCAGTTCTGTACTACATATCCGTTTTGCTCTCAATAACTCTCCATATGGGATGTTATTTTTCAATGATTGTGGATGATGACTTTTAGCATGCAATATGCTGTTTCCAGCTGTGGCTTTCCTATATAGTGTTGTCTCTATTCTATTATCTGTGATGATCACTTTTATGTCTAAAAATTCAATTGTTTCTGCATCAACTTTGCCTGTGAATCTCAAATTACACATATTATTATTGATTTCTTTGATAAATTTGTCAGCGGCGGTTGAATCACCCTTCCAAATTACAAAAATATTGTCGATGTATCTAAGCCACATGACAATATTATCATTCCATTTCTCTAGGGGGGAGTTATTCAAAATCTGTTCTTCCCACCAACCCATATAGAGATTAGCGTAACTGGGAGCAAAGCATGTTCCCATCGCTGTACCGCATGCCTGCTCAAATATCTCATTGTTAAAATAAAACATATTATGTTGCAAACACCATGAGATCATTTTAAGTAGCATTTTACTATGTTGGTAAAAGTTGATCGATCTCTGTTTCAAAAAATACTCAACTGCCTGTATTCCCAAATTATGCGGGATACTGGTGTATAGTGCTGTCACATCCAGAGTCATCAGAAGGAAATCTTTTTCCCAACTAATATCAAAGATCCGTCTTAAAAAGTCACTACTATCCTGTAAGTAAGACGATAAATTTCTGACTAGAGGCTGTAAATATGCATCTAAATACTGAGATACAAATTCAAACAGGCTCCCTTTAATAGAGACTATGGGCCTTCCAGGTGGATTGTGTGCGTTTTTGTGAATCTTTGGTATTAAGTAAAATACAGGCAATTTTGGGAAATCTACTTTGAGCAGTTTATACTCTTGTTCACTTATGAGACCCCTGTCTTTCCATTGTATCAGTTCTAAATCAAATCTTATTTTCACATTATCCACATATTCTAAATCAATCCTTTTGTAGCATTTAAGATCATTCAACTGAGTATAAGCCTCCTCCATGTATTGTTGTCTAGGCCAAATTACAATATTTCCTCCTTTGTCAGAACTTCGCACTACAATTTCTGGATTCTTAGATAGTTTAGTCAATGTTTTATAGTATCCACTAGTCTGTGTATTGTTTTGCTTAACTGTCTTAGCCCTCAAGATCTTAAAACCTTTGATTAAAGTATCAGAAAATTGATCAATTATGTCTCCACTGTATGCTGGAATAGTTCTAGATTTAGGCTTCAGCCCCGATGCTCCTTCTCGATCTAAACATATGCCCTCTGCTTCCAGCCTTGCAATTAATTGTTCTTCATTAAGTTCACCTACAGTACTATCTCCCAGTTCCCACAGATCCTTCATTAACGTCACATCTTCAATAAGTAAGTTCTGACTACAGTGGCTATCACTCTGTGAACCTGACTCTTCCATATCCGCTCCCTGTGGTGATGTCATCTTGTTTTTGTTGGCATGAATTTTAAATAATTTTAATTTCCTTATAAATAGAAACAGATCTATGCGACTTTGTACATGGTCAAACTCCTGAGGCTGGCAGTACGAGAGGCCTAATGTCAAATTTTCTTTGTCCACTTCATCTAATTCACTGTTCGATAAATTAACAATTGTCTTGTCATCTCTCAATATCGTTTGTTGCTTCGAGTCATCTTTCCTCCATCTTCGATTGAAATTTCTTTTGCCCCCTCGTCTTTTCTGCCTCTGCCTCTTCCTCTTGTTCTGATTTCACCTCTCCAGGGTCTGTGATTTGTTCTTCGGTCTCTCCTTAAAAAATCAAATTCATCTTGCAATGAAGTATGAGACTTGACACGTACCGATCCTTCAAAGTCTGTGTCTGAACTCTCGCTGGTTCCCACATTGGAAGATTTGAATTCTGTATCAAAATTTTTCTTACTTGATTCTTTGCTTTTTTGCTGTCTCCAATAATCAAATTTCTTTGCAAAAGTGTATATTTGACCTGTTTCATAATCAAAAGTATCCCTGTTGAATTTACGTGACTTCTTTGAAATTATTTCTTCCTCAATTTTGCTTAATCGTTCATCCATAGCTTTGTATAATGATTCAACCAACTTTTGATCAGAAAAAGTCTCAATTAGTTTGGTAATATTATCAATTTTCTCTATAATTTTCTCCCTTTCTATTTGGACATATTTAATCAATATCTTCATCATCCCTGCAGAGCTGGCTGCATTATGCGCTGCCCACTCTTTCAACAGTTCAGGATTCGGATCATCATATGTGGGCATGATAAAAATCCTCAAACCCCTAGGTACTCGATCTACTTCTAAGTATTTATTCAACGATTCACATTCCCACCATTTATTTAACTCTTGCTTTTTTAATCTCTCTAATTCCTTAAATGTACCGTAAATATCAGGATTGTTGCCTACGAGCTCTCCCGTGGATGTTTGACTCGTATCTTTCGTGATAACTTTGGCAAATGCAAGTTCCGCTCTCATTTTTCGATTTTCATAAATATTGGCAGCTTTATTCGCCATTTCAATGGTCTCGTCTCGGCAACACTGTTAATGAGTCAAAATGACTACCCAGTTGTTTTTGAATCTGTGTCAGCAAAAAGGCCATTAGTATAATTAGAGTCACTGAATTCCGTACGTATTTACACCTGGCTGCTTGTACTTAACAGACAGTATCTGGTATGCCCGTTCAATTTAAAACATTGTAGCCCGTGTTCCGAAATATGTGAATAAATATACCGGTTGATAGTTCTTGGAGCGCCGCTCAACTTCCGTTAATAAAAACTCTGAGAACAATGTACAAGTCTCGTGTCAGATTGCTTTTGAGATAATTGAAGAGATATATCCTGAGATACACTGTTGCAATTTCACCGTAACCCTTCGTAAACTCAATCTTCCTTTCCACGATCGTGCGCCATACTTATTAAAGCAGAATCGCTACAGTTCGTGTTAGGCGCTTGGCTCCGCTTCTGGTAAGATATCAATCCATTTCATTCAGCCGCTTACCGTTCACGGCGTCAGTCTGCTTCGGCGTCCTCCGACTCCGCGCTGACTTCCCCTTGGTGAACGGTCAGCTGTTTTCTCGACGATCACTATTCCAGTGCGGGGGCAGAGAGATCAAATTATTAACACTCCGGTCAGCGTTACTCTCTGCACCTAATCGTCAATGGTGCTGGAGTGGGACGCACGCCACCTCGTCTTTCTAATATACAGAATTCCTTAACCAATCATTAAGGCTCCAGCACTCCACGAAGGTTTCAAGGATTTATTATAAACAAAACAGGAACGCGTTTCGGCGTAACCGCCTTCTTCAACCTGCGGGCCGCCATTTTGGCACCCTTTATATATCCCTTGTGTTACCATGCATTTAAAGTGATACACTGCCTTTTCAAACATACTGACTTCTGTAATGTCATACATGTGAAAAAATATATATGATACATATAGCAAAATAAATTAATGTAACGAAATAAGCAGTGTATAGTGCTAAAACACAAAATGTTATTTACCAATCTAACTAAATCTTTATAAATCTGAGTAAATTAGAATTGATGACAAGGAAACTAATTACGTATAAATCTTAAAATAAATCTCCTTGGAGAGGCCAACCAGGTCCAATCAATAAGCATAGATGTTACATTAGACATTATTGCTATGAACAATCATAAATAAGTTAAATCTCATATATACTAGCAAAATCGTACAATGACTGTATCTATGTAATGTGTATGTTTTAGTTGCTGTATTACTATACATTAATCAACCACATCAGCCTAAATGAATATATAACTCTTCACTGGAGTTCAATCCTCCTGGCTCTCTAGTATCTAATGCCAATATATATCTGGACTCTAATTTCAACTTTTTGTTGTTAAATTATTTTTGTATTTATTGTGTCTTTTCTGTCCTGGTGTGAGATATACAGTCTTTTTGTGTTACATTTCAGCCCTGAAGAAGTCCTTTTGTGTAGGACGAAACGCGTTGGCTGACTGCTCGTTTGTTCAAGAAAAAGCAATAATAAAAAATGAAGATTTTTAAAAGACAACGTTGTGTTACTGGACTTTACTGACTTTGCGCAGTGGTGCACTATCCATATCTTTATATATATATATATATATATATATGTGTGTGTGTGTTAGAAATGGGGTATTTGGTTGGCAGTCAGGTTACCCCTTGTCCAAGCAAGGACCCTCACTCTAGTCAGGGTAAAAGAGAATCACCCTCAGCTAACCCCCGCTCACTCCCTTGGTAGCTTGGCATGAGAAGTAGGTTTAACTTCAGAGTTCTAAGTGTGAAGTATTTGTACCAATACAAACAGTAACTTAATGAAACCACTGCAAAAATACAGAACACAGGTTTAGCAAAATAGAAAATATTCATCTAAACAAAACAAGACCAAAACGACATAAATCCACAATATACGAGTCATCAATTAAAAAACAAAAAGAGTCCTCATGTAATTTTAAACACAACGCTAACTCTGTTAGCGTGGAAATGTACCTGGGTGCGTCAAAATTAACACCCCACGGGCGAGTGTGCGTCAAAAAGGGGTTGTGATGCATCAATTTCACTCACGAGCTAGACCGTGCGTTGTTTCGCCTTTAGTCGAGTCGGCGTGCGTCATTTCTTCTCTCTGCAGGATAGCGGTGCGTCGATTCCAACCGCACTCTTGGCTACAGGCAGGCCTTGCGTTGTTTTTACACGCCCAGCTATGTTTGCATCAGAAATCCTGCTGCATGATGATCCGAAAACCACGCAGCGCGGGTTGCGATCTCACCAGCCTCCGTCAGCGATGCTGCGCATCGTTTCTCCAGCCGCAGGTGTCGATCTTCTGGTTACGTTGCAGGCAAGTGTCGATTATCTGCTGCAGAGTGGAGTTGCGTCGATCTTTTCCCCGCACAGCGGTCGGTGCGAGGGTTTCTCACTCTTGGCCTGCCAGCTTCTCCTTTCAGGGTCCCAGGAACCGGATGGGCACCACTTGGCAGAGTAGGAGTCTCAGGAGAGGCTCCAGGTGCTGGCAGAGAGAAGTCTTTGCTGTCCCTGAGACTTCAAACAACAGGAGGCAAGCTCTAAATCAAGCCCTTGGAGAGTTCTTCACAAGAAGGAAGGCAACACAAAGTCCAGTCTTTTACCCATTTTGCCCTTTGAAGTTGGCTTACTTCAAAGAAAAGTCTCTCTTGTTTGTGAAATCCTGCTTTGCCCACGCCAGGCCCCAGACACACACCAGGGGGTTAGAGACTGCATTGTGTGAGGGCAGGCACAGCCCTTTCAGGTGTGAGGGACCACTCCTCCCCTCCCTCCTAGCACAGATGGCTCATCTGGAAATGCAGACTACACCCCAGATTCCTTTGTGTCACTGTCTAGTGAGAGGTGCAACCAGCCCAACTGTCAAACTGACCCAGACAGGGAATCCACAAACAGGCAGAGTTACAGAAATGGTTTAAGCAAGAAAATGCTCACTTTCTAAAAGTGGCATTTTCAAACAAACAATCTTAAAGTAAACTTTACTAAAAGATGTATTTTTAAATTGTGAGCTCAGAGACCCCAAACTCCACATGTCTATTCACTCCCAAAGGGAATCTACACTTTAATCATATTTAAAGGTAGCCCTCATGTTAACCTATGAGAGGGAAAAGCCTTGAACAGTGAAAATCTAATTTAGCAATATTTCACTGTCAGGACATATAAAACACATTACTATATGTCCTACCTTAACCATACACTGCACCCTGCCCTTGGCCCTACCTAGCGCCTACCTTAGGGGTGCCTTACATGTAAGAAAAAGGAAGGTTTAGGCCTGGCAAGTGGGTACACTTGCCAAGTCCAATTTACAGTTTCAACACTGCACA
This sequence comes from Pleurodeles waltl, assembly GCF_031143425.1. Classification (NCBI taxonomy): domain Eukaryota; kingdom Metazoa; phylum Chordata; class Amphibia; order Caudata; family Salamandridae; genus Pleurodeles; species Pleurodeles waltl. The sequence continues at coordinate 1,407,631,361 of NC_090447.1, read as the reverse complement.
CACAGACACTGCAGTGGCAGGTCTGAGCCATGTTTACAGGGCTACTAATGTGGGTGGCACAACCAGTGCTGCAGGCCCACTAGTAGCATTTGATTTACAGGCCCTGGGCACCTCTAGTGCACTGTACTAGGGACTTACTAGTAAATCAAATATGCCAATCACGGTTGAACCAATTACATACACATTTTGTATAGGAGCACATGCACTTTAGCACTGGTTAGCAGTGGTAAAGTGCCCAGAGTAACAAAAACAGCAAATACAGAGTCCAGCAGACATCAACAACCTGGGAAACAGAGGTATAGCACAAATTTGACAAGAAGGTATTGGAGCGCTTTACATGAGCAAAACTTTCATTACACATGGAAACATGAATTTTTTTGTTAGGCATAGGGAGGTTAAGGGCAAGATTTAGATCTTGGGGTAACGGTCCAGCCACAGGTTTTCCGCCAGAAAATGAGTCGACTGCCTTGGCAGTTTGCCCCCCGATTTAGATGTTGACAGGACCGACCATATACTAAAGCGATCTTGGATCCCCAGAGTCCGCCAATAACCTCAAGCCAGCTCAACGGCGACCTTGAGAATTGGTGCTGATGGCGGGACTCCAGCTACCTTTATCGCCAAGCAGATTTGGATGTACCTTACCACCAAGCAAACTGTGGCAGTTCGACCTCCACACCTGAGCTGGCAGATTGAGGTGGAAATTCTGCTTCTGTTTTCAACTGGACACAGCTGGACAACACCTTCCATCACTACTGTCACTGGACCACAGAGAAAAAAAGACCCACCCCTATATCCGGACTGACAGGTAGGGAACCCGCCTTGGCTGTTTATCTTGTGTGGTCACTGCATACGGGCACGGGACTCCTTCAGTCATATACATATCCCAGTCATTTTTTTAATTACTGTGACATGCATATATCGGGAACACATTTGTGTGGGACATGGATGGGGACACTGGTACATGACACATATCACACACATACACAACTATCATTGTGGTGTCAGTATTCATTGCCAAACGAATGCTGGCACCACAGTAATTTTGCAGTCATGCCCATCGACTATATCCATGTGTGCACATTGCAAGGGGACCTGTACTTGTGATGTTGTGCTACTAGTTGTATATGTGAGTCAGTATGTGTATGTGTGTGTTCGCTATGATTGGCTGGTTGAGGTGGGGGGAGGTGAAGTGGGTTATGTTGTTGTGTCTGTATGTGTGCCACTTGCATGTGGGTTCAATGTTGTTTTGTATGTTGTGTTGCTGTGTGTAACATTCAGATGAGTGTTGTTATGTGTGGTGGTTGTTGTCATGATGTGTGTAGTTGTGCTTGTGTGGAAGTGTGTTTGTGTAGGTGAGAGTTGTGGTTATGCTGTGTGTGGGTGCAGTGTCAACAATGTGTGTATGTTGCGTCATGGATGTATGGCAATGTGTGTTTCTGGCATATTCGTGTTGAGTTGTGGTGGAATGGCAATGGATATGTGTGTATGTAGTGTGTTATGTAATGTGTAGTGCAGGAGGACACATATGGCCAAAGTACAGTGTGTGTGTGTGTTTGACTTACCTCTATACCATGGCCAGTGGCATTGTCCAATGTCCATTTGGTACAGCGACGGCCTGCCTCTGTTAGCAATCCACCGCCAATATACTGCCTGCAGGACTGTAACATCTAAATGGGGTCAGCGGGAACCCAACAGCCTGACGGCTAGGAAGAACATTCCGTCGTGGCAGTCTTCGGCTCAGTTGCAATAGATCTAAATACGGCGGATGGAACACTGTCGACTTGATGGTCTTTTCAGATCTGCACCCACTGCGGATTGGTGAGAACACCACAAAGATCTAAATCAAGCCCTAGGTGATTTGCCCTAAATCACAGGATGTTGAACCAACACGAGACTCGAAGCTGGTTCCCCAGCTCCACAATTGACAGCTCTAGCCTTTACACAACATCCTCTCCCTATATACATATATATATATATTACAGAGTGGTGGTAGCAACTCTGTAGATATAGTTAGAATTCCCAGAAATAGGAATTCCTTGGATTTTTGATAGTTAATAACTTTGCATCCACTGAAATAATCTCCACATAATTTTGCAGACCCACTACTTCTTCTACATTAGCGATCAGTGCAAAGTTTCACAGTGATTGGTCAAGGGGGAGCAAAGAAAAAAGGAGGGGTCCCAAAAAGCATTTTTCTCCCAATGCTTTTTCCATAGACTCAGGCATAGCGACAAAACGTGAAGTCAGAAGGCTTAATTATAGATTATGGTGTGCAGACGATCCCTTTTTGCTGTATCGGTAAGTGAGGAAAGTATTTTTAAAGTTACAAGGCATTTTCATATACTGATATCTAACATTGCAATAGTTCCCCTAAATTTCGGGAATCCACCATTGTACATGCCGATGACAAGGCATTATATGATTGGCTTCTAACTGCTTTTACAAAAGCTAGAGGCAGCCATGCTGCTTTAAGGACACTTTGCCTGTGTTCTGGGTTAGGGCCTTGAATATAGGTAAATAACAGGTTTGATATTTATTTCCTACCTATTACGACTTTGTTAAAGTGGTAACAGGTAGTGGAAATTATTTAAAGTTTTCTATATATTTAAAAAACTATGCATGGAGTACTGCAGTGCTTCCTAGGAAGTACCACTGTATTTTAAAAAAGTTAGAAAAAAATTATGGCCCCCAGTAAAACAATGGTGGTAAAAACCGCCTATCGCCGTGGCGACGGCCGCCAAAAACCATCGCTGCAGCTACCATCCGTCCGCCATAATATGACCACAGCTAGATTTCCACCACAAGAAGGGCGGAAATCTGGCTGTGGCAAAACTGGCGGATGGCGGTAAGGTGGCACTGCTACCACCAGCAGCGCCACGCCAGTAGACCACCACCAGCCATATTATGAGAAATAATATGGCCTGGCGGTGTTCTGCTGGCGGGCGCTGCTGGCGGTAGCAGCGCCCCATCCCATGCCCTGCCAGAAGACCCCCTGGATCCAGGTAAGTCGGGTCTCCGACAGGGGAGGGGGCTGGTGGTTGTTGTGTGGGGGTGTGGAGGTGAGTGCATGTATGTGTGAGTGTGTGCGTGAATGCGAGTGTGTGTTAAGTGTTGCTTGCGTGCATGTATGAATGTGTGTGAGTGCATGTATGAATGTGTGTGAGTTTGTGTATGAATGTATGTCAGTGTGTGTATGTATGGAAATGTGAATGTGTGTCTGCTTGTATGTTTTGATGTGTGTGCGGATGTGTGCATGAATGGATGAAAGCATGCTTGTATGTATGTGTGAATGAGTGTCTGCGTGTGTGTGAATGGGAGGGCGTGGATGTAGGGGGCTGGGTGGTGTCTGGAGAGGTTTGGGGGGGAGGGAGCCTCCTATCAGTGACAGGGAAGGAATTCTCTGTCACTGATAGGGCCTACCGCCATGGTTTTCGTGGCGTTACAAACGCCACGAAAACCATGGCAGTAGGCAGGGTCATGATACCGTCGGCAGCACAATGGCAGCCGCCGGGCTAGAGATTCTTATCTCCAGCTTGGCGGCTGCTACCGCCATGGCGGTCGGAGTGGTACATTGGCGGGTTGGCTGACATGGCGGTAAGTACTGCCAACCTGCTAGCGGTACTACCGCCACATTAACTCCGACCACCGGGGTCATAACTACCCCTATATGTTTAAAAATATTAAAAATACACTGTACTACGCTATAAAATTCCCAAATATAGTGTACTACAGGATATTCTCATATTTAATTCTTCAGTAAAAAGTCTATGGAGTACTAAAGTAATACATGCAAATTATCGCAGTACTTAAAAAAACTTAAAAAAGATAATTAAATTTTTTTTTAAATATATAAATACACTCAGCTACACTATATTTCACTAATATAGTGCACTACAATGTATTTAAATTTTTTTCTATACATAGTTTATTTTTTTCTGTAACTCAATCAATCAATCAGTCAGGATTGCGGCTAATCACCATCCAGGGTATCGAGGCGCTGCGGGCCTTGCTGCTTCAGGTGGAATCAGTTGAACAGCCAGTTCTTGAGTCCCTTCCTGAATTCCAGAAGTGAGGATAAGGTCCGGGAGAAGGAGGTGGAAGGTTGTTCCTGGAGAAGGAGCTGCTCCACTGTTGCTTCAGCGGATGCAGGGGGGTGTTCGAAGGAAGGGGAGGTAGTGCAGGGGTTCCGGAGGATTTGTGGAAGCTTATGTGGTCGTTGATGTATGCCGGTCCTGTGACTGGGAGGGGCTTTGTAGGTTTGGGTCAGCACCTTGAATTGGCATCTCTTCTGAATGGGGAGCTAGTGGAGCTTCTTGAGGTGGTGGTTGATGTGGGTCCATTTGGGGAAGTTGAGGGTGAGCCTGGCAGCCGAGTTCTGTATTGTCTGCAGTCCTTTCAGAAGATGAATGGTGATTCCTACATGGAGTGCGTTGCCATAATCCAGCCGGCTGGTGTATAGGGCTTGAGTGATTGTTCGTCTGGTGTCTACAAGGTGCAATTTAAAGATTTTCTGGAGCATATGAAGAGTATGGAGGCAGGCAGAAGACACTGCCCTGATCTGGCTTTTCATGGAGAGCTTGCTGTCCAAGATGATTCTGAAGCTGCGGGCATGGTCTGACAGAGTGGGTGAGGGTCCTAGTTCGTAGGGCCCCCAAGAGTTGTTTCATGGTGAGGTGTTGTTCCCGAAGATCAGCACTTCTGTTTTGTCTGTGTTGAGTTTTAGGCAGTTGCTGTTCATCCAGTCGGTGATGTTCACATTCACCTTCAGAACTTGGTCCTTGTGATGGAGGGGTCTTTTGATATTGAGAGGATGAGCTGGGTGTGGTCTGCGTAGGATATGATGTTTAGTAATTGGGCCAGGGGGTCATGTGGGTTTTGAACAATGTGGGGCTGATGGACGAGCCTTGCAGGATGCCACAGATGATGTCCTTGGGTTCCAAGGTCAATGGTGGTAGGTGGATTCTTTGGATTCTTTCGGTGAGGAAGGAGGCGATCAATCTGAGGGCGTCTCCTTGGATTCCAATGTGATGAAGCCTCTTGATAATGGTGTGGTGGGATACAGTGTTGAACGCTGCTGAGAGGTTGAGGAGGATCAGGGCCACCGATTCTCCCTGGTCAAGGAGAGTTTGGATGTTGTCTGTGGCAGCAATCAGGGTGGTTTTGGTACTGTGGTTGGAGCGGAACCTGGATCAGGAAGTGTCTAGTAGGTTGTTGTTCTCCAGGTGTTCCATGAGTTGGCAGTTGATGGCTATTTTAAGTACATGAAAAGGGCGCACAGAGATGGGGCAGTAGGTCTTGAGTTTGCTGAGATAGGCAGACAGTTTCTTGAGGAGGGGTTTGATTTCAGTGTGCCTTGGTTTTTCAGGGAAAGTGACCGTTGTCGTGGTGATGGATGCATTGAAAATGGCGGTGAACTTGCTGCTGATGTTCTTGCTTCTGTGGTTGAAAAAGTGTTGGGAACAAGGACCCGTGGGTGCTCCTGAGTGGGCGCAGTTCATGATGGCTGTAGTGTTCTTCATAGTGAGTTGTTCCAAGCGGTGAGTAGGTGGTCGGGCTTGCATCTGTGGAAGCAAGGAGGCTGTAGAGGTCGGATGGGGTGGGTTGGAGTTTAAAGTTTTTATAGATGGTGGAGATCTTCATGGAAGAAGTTAGCTATGGTGTTGCAAAGTTCCTGGGAACAAGTGATTAAGTTTTCAGTGGCTGAGTGATTGGAGAAATCTTTGACAAGGCTGAAGAGTTCTTTACTGTGGTTGGAGCTGGGTTTGATGCGGTTAACCAGAGTGCTCCCTTTCGTCTCTTTCATGAGTTGGTAGTATTGGTTGAGGGTTGTCTTGAACTTGGCTCCTTGGTGGTGCACCGTTTCCTTTCTAGTCGCTTTTAGTTGTGTTTTAAGGTTCTCAGTTCTGTGGTGTACAAGGTGGCCTGTTTGGTGGATCTCTTGAGTTTGGTGGGCTTGATGGGGATAACTCTGTCAGAGCAGTCAGTGATCCAGATAAGAAGTTCTCAACCACCTGTTCTAAGTTGACTGCAGTGTCAGGGTATGAGGTGTTGAAGGTCTGCTGGATGTCTCACAGTTTGTTCCAGTTGTGGTGTGAGGTACTGGGTGGCTTGGTGGCAGTGCCGGGGGGGCTTGTGATAAGGAAGTGGATGATGTGTCACGACTCACGTGCTGCTTGCGCCTGGAATTTGCAGACCGGGTGGCGTGGATCTTCAATGTTCGGCTTTGGCCCAAAAAGGGGCGACTCTTTCTGGTAGCCACGGTGCTGTAGGCAATGGAGACGCCAAGAACAGACCGTGCCCTTCAGAAAATAGCGCCAGAGGAAAAAACCCCTTAGAAAAAGGGGAAAAACCTCCAACAGGAAGATTCCTGGAAAAAACAAGAACAAACAAACTGGAATCCAAAAGGAGCAAAAGTCAGGAAACACAGAATGCTGAAATCCAGAACCTACAGGAGAGGAAATCAGGAGCGAAGACACTAACTGAGCAGAAAGTGTTGCAGCGCAAGGAAATGAAGAAAACACAGCCCTTATATACCAAAAGACAGGAAGTGACCCACAGGAAGTAAAAGGACACCATATTAGACAGGGAGAGGTACATAGAACAAAACAGAATAGAAACCATAGAGAATAGGGAACAATGAATGCTGGGAAAAGAAAGGTAACCTGGGAAGGGAAGAAGACATAAAAAAAGTACAACAAAAAGACCCAAGAAAGAAGAAAAGAAAGAGGACAAGAAAGAAGAGAGAAGAACAGGTAAGAGGGGTCAGGAGACCCCAGCAAGGCGGTGGAAAACGACAGAGCGAGGCCCCATGCAATGCCTGGGGCCTCGAAAAGTGCATGAAAGGCTGGGGGCGTGCCGCGTTTTAGAAACGCGCTGTGCGGCCCCAGCCGAACGCCCGGCTTGTGCCGAACATTCGGCTCGCGCCGCACCACGCGGCGCGACAGTAGGTCCCCCTCCCGAAGGCCCAGGTTTGAGAGGAAACAAACGGTGAAAGCGTTGAATTAGGAGAGGAGCGTGAACAGAAGATGCATCTTCCCAAGAGCATTCACTGAGAGGATAACCCTTCCAATGAATCAGATATTGAAGCCGTCTGTGAAATAGACGAGAGTCACAGATTTCCTGTACCTCATATTCAGGAACATCGTTCACCAACACAGGAGGAGGACAAGGAAACTGACGAGAGAAAGGGTCAGGTACGTAAGGTTTGAGCTGGGAAACATGAAAGACGGGATGAATTTTCCAAGTATGAGGTAAGCGAAGACGGACAGTGACAGGATTGACCAACTGAAGAATACGGAAAGGCCCATAGTAACGAGGTGTGAACTTATTTTGAGAAAGACGTGAGGGTAAGAATTTGGAGGAGAGCCAAACTTTATCTTGCGGATGATAGTCTGGATTGGTTGCACGTCTCTTGTCTGCAGCCTTCTTCATATATCTCTTGGTATGTAACAAATTAGATCGAATTAGTCTATGGATTTGGAGAAGGCGTTTGGAGAAATAGGAAATAGCGGGTAGAGGAGAGTTGGATTGTGGAGAAGTAGGAAAAGAGGTAGGATGAAAACCATAAAAACAGAAAAAGGGAGTGACCTTGGAGGCGCTATGGACTGAGTTATTGTAGGAAAATTCAGCTATAGAGAGGTAAGTGTTCCAGTTACTTTGGGTAGAATTGCAAAAGCATCGAAGATATTGCTCTAGTCCTTGGTTCAGACGCTCGGTCTGGCCGTTGGTCTGAGGATGGAACCCTGAAGACAGGGCTCTATTAATATTCAGTGTTTTACAAAAATGCCTCCAAAACCGGGAAATGTACTGAGGTCCTCTATCAGATATTATGGTATGTGGAAGTCCATGGAGACGGAAGATATGATCAATGAATATTTGACTTAGTTCTTGAGAAGTAGGTAGCCTTTTCAGGGCAGTGAAATGAGCCATCTTCGTGAAAGAATCCACAGTGACCATGATAACCCGGTTTCCTGCTGATGGTGGGAGTGAACACATAAAATCAGTAGAGATGGTATGCCATGGGGCCGGTGGAACAGGCAAAGGCTGTAGTAATCCTGCAGGTCTGGTATGGGGTATCTTGATTTGGGCACATATGGGACAGGCCTGAACGTATCTTTCCACATCCAGCTTCCAGGTAGGCCACCAGAAAAATCGTGAAATAAGTTCTTGTGTGGCCTTGATGCCTCTATGACCAGCCACAGGTGAAACATGGCACATTTGTAATGCTTTTTCTTGCACCTTGTTAGTAGGGAGGAATATCAGGTTTTGATAATAAAAATATCCTTGCTTCTTATGTAATAATGGTCTTAGTTCTTCTATATCGTGGTCCGATAGGTTGGCGTATTCCAGTTGTACTTCTTCCAGGAAAGACTGAGTCACTCCAATGATCTTACTGGGTTCCAGAAGATACTGAGATGAGGAAGGAGTACACTCTGGATATCGGCGAGACAGAGCATCAGCCAGAATGTTTTGAGATCCAGGAATATATGTGATGAAAAAATCGTACTGACTGAAGAAAAAGGCCCAGCGGGCCTGACGACTATTCTGGCATACAAAATTTCGTAAACATTGTAGGTTACGGTGGTCTGTCCTCACCTCAAATGGTTCCTTGGAACCCATCAGAAACTGTCTCCACTCAATGCAGGCTGTTTTCAGCGCCAATAATTCCCTTTCCAGTACAGAATAGTGTTGTTCAGCTGTGGAAAGGATATGAGACAAGTAGAAAACAGGATGTTCAAGACCATCATCCTCTTGTCGTTGGAGTAAGACAGCTCCGATGGCTCTCTCAGAAGCATCAGTTACGACTATAAATTGTTTGGTGGTATCTGGATGTCTCAAGATGGGGGCTTGGGTGAAGGCTCTCTTTAACTCTTGAAAGGCTGCTTCAGCCGCCTCAGTCCAGACAAACCCTTTCTTTAAATTTTCCTTTTTTAAGGTGTGAGTTATGTGGCTAGTCTGTCTGGCAAAGTCTAGAATGAATTGTCGATAGAAGTTTGCTAACCCTAGGAAACATTGTGTTTCTTTTATGGAAGAAGGAGAAGGCCACTCTAGGATAGCTTGTACCTTTTCTTGATCCATAGCTATGCCGGTGGGACTTAAATGATAGCCCAGATATTTGACTTCCGTCATGTCGAACTCACATTTTTCTGGTTTGCAAAATAGTTGATGAGCACGAAGTCTTTGAAGAACTTGTTTCACATGGGAAGAGTGGAGTTCCGGATTTCTAGAATAAATAAGAATATCATCTAGGTAGATCACGACTGTCTGATTCAGAAGGTCTGAAAACACTGAGGCCCTCATTCTGACCCTGGCGGTCGGTGATAAAGCGGCGGCCAACCCGCCAACAGGCCGGCGGTCCAAAATATGCAATTCTGACCCTGGCGGGAACCGCCAACACAGCCCGCCGCATTAACACTCCGCCCGCCACGGCGGAACAAACAAACAGCGCGGCGGTCCCCGCCAACAGCCAGGCGGCAGACAATGTACCGCCCACCCTATCACGACCCACCAATCTGCCACCTTTTCCGGGGCGGGAGCACCGCCGATAAAAACACGGCAGAAACAGACTACGAACGGGAAAACGCTCACCTCCACATACACCACGCGAGATTCCGGCAGTATGGAACCCGAGTTGCAGGTCATCCCCGCACTCCTATACCTGCTCCTGTACCAGGAGCACGCCCGGCGGCGCGGAAGACATCGGTGAGTACTGCACCTACGACACAGGGGAGGGAAAAGATTACCGGCACACACCCACCCACCCACACCCACTACAACACACACATCAATGCATTCCCACAGATCACTGTCACAACCCACGAACCCCCCCCTTCCGAAATAATGCAAAGACCAAAAGAAGAGATCTCAAACGGGCAGATATATTGAAAAATGGACAGCAGTAATCCAAATAAATAAATAAACTATGTACAAAATATATACAGCTACTAAATGTAGTCCAACCACTGTCCGTGGACCACAGGGGTCCTGAGCAAAGGGGCAAGGCCCAGTCCCACGACAAGAACTCCACGGAGAGAACACTGCAGGGGCATCAGAAAGAAAAAAGGTCAGGCACCTCAGGGGGAAGGGAAGGGGGGGCACCTCAGCCACTTGAGTACACGACGCCAGATCCACGAGGGGACTCCATGACCACTGGCCCATCCTGGGGAGAGCAAAGCCACAGTCCAAACAGTCCATACAGTGGGTGGCCTGCCCACTGGGCCATCCTGGGGAGAGCAAAGCCACAGTCCAAACAGTCCATACAGTGGGTGGCCTGCCCACTGGGCCATCCTGGGGAGAGCAAAGCCACAGTCCAAACAGTCCATACAGTGGGTGGCCTGCCCACTGGGCCATCCTGGGGAGAGCCAAGCCACAGTCCAAACAGTCCATACAGTGGGTGGCCTGCCCACTGGGCCATCCTGGGGAGAGCCAAGCCACAGTCCAAACAGTCCATACAGTGGGTGGCCTGCCCACTGGGCCATCCTGGGGAGAGCCAAGCCACAGTCCATACAGTCCATACAGTGGGTGGCCTGCCCACTGGGCCATCCTGGGGAGAGCAAAGCCACAGTCCAAGCAGTCCATAACAGACTCCACTGCCACTGGAGGAGGCATGTTGGCCAGAGGACATCCTGCAGCCCTGCCCGAGACAGATCCTGCCCTGCCACGTCTGCCAAAGGGCCAGCGGTTCCTGCCTGGAAGGGCCCAGTTCAGCGGTTCTTGCCTTGAAGGGCCCAGTTCAGCGGTTCTTGCCTTGAAGGGCCCAGTTCAGCGGTTCTTGCCTTGAAGGGCCCAGTTCAGTGGTTCTTGCCTTGAAGGGCCCAGTTCAGTGGTTCTTGCCTTGAAGGGCCCAGTTCAGCGGTTCTTGAGACGGCGGTCCCCAGCGGAGCGGTGCTGGAGACGGCGGGGCCCAGTTCAGCGGTTCTTGCCTTGAAGGGCCCAGTTCAGCGGTTCTTGCCTTGAAGGGCCCAGTTCAGCGGTTCTTGCCTTGAAGGGCCCAGTTCAGCGGTTCTTGCCTTGAAGGGCCCAGTTCAGTGGTTCTTGCCTTGAAGGGCCCAGTTCAGCGGTTCTTGCCTTGAAGGGCCCAGTTCAGCGGTTCTTGAGACGGCGGGCCCCAGCGGAGCGGTGCTGGAGTCGGCGGGGCCCAGTTCAGCGGTTCTTGCCTTGAAGGGCCCAGTTCAGCGGTTCTTGAGACGGCGGTCCCCAGCGGAGCGGTGCTGGAGACGGCGGGGCCCAGTTCAGCGGTTCTTGCCTTGAAGGGCCCAGTTCAGCGGTTCTTGAGACGGCGGTCCCCAGCGGAGCGGTGCTGGAGACGGCGGGGCCCAGTTCAGCGGTTCTTGCCTTGAAGGGCCCAGTTCAGTGGTTCTTGCCTTGAAGGGCCCAGTTCAGCGGTTCTTGCCTTGAAGGGCCCAGTTCAGCGGTTCTTGAGACGGCGGTCCCCAGCGGAGCGGTGCTGGAGACGGCGGGGCCCAGTTCAGCGGTTCTTGCCTTGAAGGGCCCAGTTCAGAGGTTCTTGAGACGGCGGTCCCCAGCGGAGCGGTGCTGGAGTCGGCGGCCATTCTATGGCCAACTGCTCATTGCCTGGTGGTGCCCTCCTGGGCAGCGGGGATGGTGCTCCTTCAATGCCCACCTGGGCTGTGGGTGGTGGGGCCCTCCTGGCCAGCTGGGCTGGGTCCTCCCTGGGCAGCGGCTATGGGGGTGGTGGGCTCTCCCGGGGCAGCTGTGCCGGTTCCTCCCGGGGCAGCGGCTATGGGGGTTGCGGGCTCCTCCTGGGCAGCTGTGACGGGTCCTCCATGGGCAGCAGGCCTGCTGCCTGACTTCTCCGCCTTGCTGCCCTTGCCCTCCTTAGTCGGGAGTCTGTGGCCCTTTCCTCCCTTTGGAGTTGTGGCTGTTGACGGTGGCTGGCTAGTGTCCTGGGGGGATATCGAATCCGGGCTCTGGCGGCGGCCCTTCCGCCTTCTGCTCCTCTTCCCAGGGGGTGGGCTGGCTGTCCCCTTGCTGCTGGGCGAAGATCCAGACCTGCGGGCTGGTGGGCTCCAATACCCCTGCACCCTTGTCAAGGGGGCTGCAGGGCTGGTGGTGGCTGAGGTGCTCTTTTTACCCCGACGAGAAGGAGGGGGGAGCTCAGGGTCAGGAAAGAAGGTAGCAGTAGAGAGATAGATTTTCTTGGGACAATGGAGAGTGGTAGGTACAGTGGGTATGGGAGTGGAGGGAGAGGATGTGGTTGTAGGCGAGACAAGTTTGCTGTCTTTGGGTGCAGGTGCAGGAGCGGGAGGCTGTCGTGAGGTGGATGGCTGTTGGGTGGGTGGGTGGCTGCGTTTGTGTGGTGTGGAAGAGGGGGTGACAGACACAGTGGGAGAGGACACAGGGGACGTGTAAATGGCAGTGGGGGTGGTGACTGCACGTGTGCGGACTGGAGTGGAGGGTATGCTGGTGATGGAAACACTGGCTGATGGTGAGGTGAATGAAGGTGTGAGTGTAGACGTCACAGGGAGGGAGGAGGGAGACGAGGAGGTGGGGGTCACAGAGGTGGTAGTGACTGTTGGCATGTCTGCATCGGAATGTTGCTTGTGTGAATGTCTGCGTGATCTGTGGTGCTTATGTTTGGATGAGCTGCTCTTGGGTGTTGAGGTGTGTGCAGGCTGGTCTGATGGTGTGGGTGGGACAGGCAGAGGAACAGGAGACTGGGAGGAGGGAGTTAGTAGAGGGAGGCAGGAGACAGGGACAATGGCTGCCGTCAGTGCTGAGTCCAGAGCCTGGAACGATCGCTGATGGGCAGCCTGACCCAAATGAATGCCCTCCAGGTACGCATTGCTGCGATGAACCTCCCTCTCCACCCCCTGGATGGCATTCAAAAGGGTAGTCTGCCCAACAATGAGCGTTCGGAGGAGGTCAATGACCTCCTCACTGAGGGCAGCGGGGGTAACAGGGGCAGGGCCTGAGGTGCCTGGGGCGAAGGAGATGCCCGGCTTCCTGGCAGAGCGGGCACGGGGTGAACGCTGAGGGGCTGCTGGGAGGGCGGAGATGGTGCGCTGGGTGGCGGCTGTACCTGTAATGGCGGGGGGCACGGATGGTGCCACCCCCGCAAGGGAGCTCCCTTCCGAGGACGTGTCCGTGTCGCTGCAGGGTCCAGTCGTCCCCGTTGTGGAGCTCCCCTCGCCCTCCGTCTCACTGGTCCAGTCAGACTCTGTGGCATGGCCCTCCTGGGCCATGTGAGATGCAGCTCCCTCCTGCCCCGATGCCACTTCTCCTCCGCCTGATGATGCTGATGCACACAAGCACAGAAAGACAAACAAAAAGGGGGGGGGGAGAGAGAAATAAAGAGATTTTGAGTACATGGATCACCGGTACAGTTAGCGGACATGACAGACACAGATGCCCCCTGCACTAAGTTGCGCACTTGGGGTCCGCTACGCATTCCGTGGAACATGCCCTACACGCCTAGAGTTGACAACTGCACCCATGGATGACACGGCCTAGGGATGGCTGTACTGACACACTACTGAGGGTGGTGGCTGGGGACACAGGGGCTTACGGGGGTGCCCAGCCTACAGATATCGCCCTGGCCTAGGGGGACCCACAGCCCTCCTCCCCCACCCAGACACCTCCACTGCGCGACAACAGAGTAGATGATGCTTGTACTCACCCCCTTGTGTCTGCTGTGCTGCCCTCACGCGCCCATCCAAATCAGGGTAGGCCACCGCCAGGATCCGGAACATCAGGGGGGTCAGTTGAAGGCAGGCACCCCGCCTACGTTGGGAGGTCATCCCCAGCAGAGACTCGGCGGTCTTCTTGGTCCCGCGGCGGATGTCCTCCCACCTCTTGCGGCAGTGGGTGCCCCGTCGATGGTGGACCCCCAGGGTCCGGACTTCCTTGGCGATGGCATGCCAAATCCCGATCTTCTCATGGGCGCGGACCTATGTGACACGTACAGGGAGGGAGAAATACCACGTTCAAGTTTGTCTGCATTTTCGTTGCCAGTGGCCCAACGCCCCCCATCCCCGCCAGGCCCCCCGCCAGGCCCCCCGCCAGGCCCAACATGCCCCCCATCCCCGCCAGGCCCCCCGCCAGGCCCCCCGCCAGGCCCAACATGCACCCCATCCCCGCCAGGCCCCCCGCCAGGCCCCCCGCCAGGCCCAACATGCCCCCCATCCCCGCCAGGCCCCCTGCCAGGCCCAACATGCCCCCCATCCCCGCCAGGCCCCCCGCCAGGCCCCCCGCCAGCCCCAACATGCCCCCCATCCCCGCCAGGCCCCCCGCCAGGCCCCCAAGCCAGCCAGTGGCCCCAAATCCATATTGAATTAAACTCACTTGTTGGTCTGGAGGACCGTAGAGTAGCGCATACTGGGGGAGGACCCCATCCACAAGTTTCTCCAACTCCTCTCCAGTGAAGGCAGGGGCCCTTTCCCCAGTCGCAGCAGCCATTGTCCCTTCCAGACCGAGGTCACAGCAACACTTGCAGTATAGGTCCTCTCCTGTGAAAGTTCAAGTCGCAAGTGGATAAGTAGATAGGAAATGGCGGTCACGTCCGCGGCGGTGCGTACCGCGGCGGGGCGTACCGCCACCGCCGGCGCCCTTCGCCATTGGCTCCTGAAACCCATAGGCTTCAATGTTAACCAATGCGGCTTCGCGCCGCGGTCTTCGCCCGCCGACCGCCGCAGTGTGCCACGCCAGCGCATTGACCTCACATCCCATTGTCACACTTCACAGGTCAGGCAGCCGCCATTTCGAGGGTCCACATGGCTCAATTTCAACTGCGTCACACAGGCCTAGGCCTTGCATAGCCACTCAGACACGCCATTCACTGCATAGAGAATCGTTTACTGTGCAAGCTGTGAGTACGTACCTGTGGGTTGCTTGACTCTGTGCTCCATGTTGTCCTTCCTAGGCACCGTCCGCTGGGTTTGGCGAGGAGACGGATGAATCCTCGCGTGTACCGACCGCTGGTGGACCTGTCGACAATGGAAGAACGCCACATTATCCTGACCTACCGGCTTGACCGTGCCACTATACATGAACTGTGTGCCCAGCTGGAGCCCGACCTGATGTCCCCCATCCGCCAACCCACAGGGATTCCCCCTCTGGTGCAGGTCCTGTCAGTACTCCATTTCCTGGCAAGTGGGTCATTTCAGACAACAGTGGGAATTGCTTCTGGGATGTCTCAGCCCATGTTTTCGAAGGTGTTATCCAGAGTGTTGTCTGCCCTGATGAAATACGTGAGGAGCTACATCATTTTCCCTGAGGTGGGCGAATTGGCTACAGTGAAGGGTGATTTCTACGCCCTTGGACATATTCCCAACGTCATTGGTGCCATTGATGGGACCCATGTGGCTTTGGTTCCCCCAAGAGACAGGGAGCAGGTGTACAGGAACAGAAAAAGTTACCATTCCATGAACATCCAGGTGGTGTGTTTGGCTGACCAGTACATCTCGCATGTAAATGCCAAGTTCCCTGGGTCAGTGCATGATGCCTACATCCTGAGGAATAGCAGCATCCCTTACGTGATGGAACAGCTAGAGAGACACCGTGTATGGCTATTGGGGGACTCTGGGTACCCCAACCTGTCGTGGCTACTGACCCCAGTAAGGAATCCCCGGACCAGGGCAGAGGAACGGTACAATGAGGCCCATGGGCGTACTAGGAGGGTGATCGAACGCACCTTTGGCCTCCTAAAGGCCAGGTTTAGGTGCCTGCATATGACAAGTGGATCCCTAATGTACTCACCTAAGAAGGTGTGTCACATCATCGTGGCCTGCTGCATGCTTCACAACCTGGCTTTGCGCCGCCAGGTGCCTTTCCTGCAGGAGGATGGTCGAGACGGTGGTGTAGTGGCAGCTGTGGTACCTGTGGAGAGTGACGAGGAAGAAGACGACGGGGCTGAAACAGACAACAGGGACAGAATCATTGAACAGTACTTCCAATAGGACACAGGTAACAATTCAAACATAATTTAGTGAATGTGAACTACTCTCCTGCATCTCTGCTGGCTGTCTATTTGCCCCAGTGTATGATGACTGAGTTGTGGCTTTTCCCTCCCTATTTCAGATCTGGGGTCCCCACTACGAGTCCTGTGCTTCGTTTCCCCATGGACTACAGCTTTGTGGCAGCTGTTTGTTGACTTCACTATGTACAAGGACATATTTGCACTGTCATGTCAATTACAATATTTTGAAATCACAGCCAGACTCCAGATAGTTTTGTGCTAAATGGGTGTTTATTTCAGTGCTCAAAATGGGATGGGTGGTTTCAAGTGGGTGGGGGCTATGGTGAAGGAATGTCCATGGCAGAGTCCAGAGTAACAGTCACACAGGTGCATTGTCCAGAGGCCTGTGGAGAGATGGAGCATGGGCAGTTCAAGGATGGACAGGGTGACAATGTGGGACAGTGGGATGACATCAGGTGGTATCCTTTGCTGGCGGGGGTCTTGACATCCTACTCTGTCTTCTTGCGAGATCTCAGGGCCCTCTTGCGGGGTGGTTCTTCTCCTGCAGGAGGTGGGGGTCTGGTTGGCTGCTGTTGTGCGGGGGCCTCCTGACCACTAGCGCCGGCGGAGGTGGTTGGCTGTTCTTGGTCCAGGCTAGTGGCAGGGGCCCTTTGTTGTTGTTGAGTGTCCGTCCTGGTGTTGATGAGGTCCTGCAGCAGCCCGACCATGGTAACCAGGGTGGAGGTGAGGGCTCTGATGTCCTCCCTGTACCCCCGATAGTGTTCCTCCTGCAGTACCTGGATCTCCTGGAACCGGGCCAGTACCGTCGCCATCGTCTCCTGGGAGCGGTTGTATGCTCCCATGATGGTGGTGAGGGCCTCGTGGAGAGTGGGTTCCCTGGGCCCGTCCCCCCCCTGTCGCACAGCTGCCCTCCGAGTTGCCCTGTTTCCCTGGGCCTCTGCCCCCTGGCCGGTGTGCCCACTACCACTGCCCCCAGGTCCCTGTTGTTGTTGGGGTGGTGGGTTATCCTGGGTGCCCTGTAGTGGTAGACACACCGCCGATTGACACGCCCTGGAGACAGAGGCATGGGCCCGCTGGGTGGGAGCTGTGCTGGTGTTCCCAGAGGGGTTTGGGTCTGTAGTGGCCTGTGGCTGTCTGAGGGGAACCGACTGTCCAGAGGTCCCCGATGGTCCGGGCTGGTCATCGGTGTCCAGGTCGACAGAGCTGCTGTCATCGCTGACGGCCTCTTGGGTGGGGGGTGTGGAGAATTCTGGGCCCTCCGTGGCGGTGTGTTGGCGGTCGGGTCCTGCAGGGGTATAGAGGTATGGTTATAGTTTCAATGTGTGCCATATGGGTGTATCTGTGGGTTCCCGTGTCCCCAAGTGCTGGCATTCGTGTGTGGGGGCTTTGGTGAGGGTGGCTTGTGGGGGGGATGTGTATATGCATTGGGCATGCTTTGGTGATGGGTGTCCATGCTTAGTGGACGCATGCAGGCCTAGGTTTTGGGATGTGTGGGTTGTGATGGTGAGACATTGGCAGGGAATAGGTGTGCTGGGGGTGGGGGTGAGGATGGTGGTGGGGGTGAGGATGGTGGTGGGGGTGAGGATGGTGGTGGGGGTGAGGGTGAGGGTGGGGGTGAGGATGGGGGTGGGGTGAGGGTGGGGTTCGAGGATGGGGGTGAGGGTTGGGGTATGATTTGGCATGCAGGTGGGGGGGAAGCAGTAGTGAAGCTTCAACTTACCAGTGTCCATTCCTCCGCCGACTCCTGCGAGGCCGTCAGGATGCAGGATGTTCAAGACTTCCTCCTCCCATGTTGTAAATTGTGGGGGTTGAGGTGGGGGTCCTCCGCCAGTCTTCTGCACGGCGATGTTGTGCCTGGATACCATGGAACGCACCTTCCCCCGTAGGTCGTTCCATCGCTTCCTGATGTCTTCCCGATTTCTGGGGTGCTATCCCACAGCGTTGACCCTGTCGACAATCCTCTGCCATAGCTCCGTCCTACGGGCAATGCTGGTGTATTGGACCTGTGTGCCGAAGAGCTGGGGCTCTACCCGAACGATTTCCTCCACCATGACCCTGAGTTCTTCGTCTGAGAAGCGGGGCTGTCTTTGGGGTGCCATGGAGTGGTGTGTATGATGTGTGGGGCGGAGTATGTGTAGTTAAGTGTGTTGAGTGTGGTGGTGTGTGTTGTTTTGTGTGTGGATATTGTGTGGGTGATGGTGTAGTGTGCCTCTGTGTGATGGTATTCTGTGATCGCTGATGTGTCTCTCAGTGCTTCTTTCTGAATTTTTTGTCGTAGGGGTTTGTGGGTGATGTGGGTGTGTGTTTTATATTGTATTGTGTGTGTGGGAGTGGTGTGTGTATGTGTATCAGGTGTGTGGAATTCAAATCGGCCAATGTGGCTGAGTTTTGTTCGTTTGTGTGTATTCTGACCGCGGCGGTGTGTACCGCCAATGGAAAACCGAGTTTGAATGACCGCCGCGTGGATTCGTGGGTCGTAATGGCATGGGCGTATTTCTGTTGGCGTGACGGTGGAGGTTTGGTCACCTCCACTTTTCCGCCGACCGCTGGTCTGGCGGTCTGTTGTGGCTGTCGGATTTTCAGAGGTTTGGCTGCTGCGGGTCAGAATGACCGTGGCGGGTTACCGCGACCGCGGCGGAATTATGGAGGATTTCTGACCGGCGGTAGGCGCCTTTTACTGCCGAGGTCAGAATGACCACCTGAGTCCATAAACCTCTGGAAGATTGCGGGGGCGTTAGTGAGACCAAACGGCATAACCCTATATTCAAAATGGCCAAATGGAGTCCTGAAAGCTGTCTTCCATTCGTCGCCTTCTTTTATGCGTAAAAGGTGGTAAGCTCCTCGTAAATCTAATTTAGTAAAACGTTGAGCCCCTCTGATAGCTTCTAGTATGTCCCTGATGAGAGGCAAAGGATAACGGTCTTTAATTGTTATTTTATTCAGACCTCGAAAATCCAGGCAAGGACGAAGATCCTTTGTCTTCTTGGGGACAAAAAAGAGAGGAGCCCCAGCCGGAGACGATGATGGAACAATAAGACCACTCTGTATATTTTCGTCCAGATACTCTTTTAGAACTTCCTTTTCGGGTTCCGTGAGAGAGTACATCCTCCCAAAAGGAACAATTGTGCCGGGTTCCAATGGAATAGCACAATCATATTCTCGATGAGGAGGTAGCACAGGTTTCGACGGTTTTTGGAAAACATCCTGAAACTCCAAATAGTGGTCTGGGACCCCTTGGACCGTATTAATGGACATACCAGTGGCACCTTCAGTATCTAAGGATCTTTTCGGAGACCAATACTTGTCGGAAGTAAAACAGTTCTCATGACAAAATTGCGAAGACAAAGAAACTGTCCGGGTTACCCAATTTATATACGGGTTATGTCTGATAAACCACGGAATTCCAAGAATGATGGTATGGTTGGGGGACGTGATAAGATCGAAGGAGATGTGTTCTTGATGGTTTCCCACCTGTAGACTTAACATCAGGGTAGTGGTGTCTACAGGACCAGAGGATATCAAGGATCCATCCACGGTGTGTACCTGTTCGGGTACTTCTTTTGCTTGTGTGGGAACTTGGTGAGCATCAGCCCACGTCTTGTCCATGTATATACCACTAGCACCACAATCTAGTAATGCCATAGTCTTTTCTTGACGACCGTCAGGAAGTTGTAACAGGACAGGAAAAATGAACAAGGCGGTTGTATTGTCATCAAAGGAGCTGATGGAAGGTATAGCAGTAGATCCCGTCCCCTCCCTTCTTACAGAGGACGGGAGGTGGCGTTTCCGGAAGGCCTGGGTGGACGTAGAGGACAGGTACGAAGCATGTGACCAGCAGAACCACAGTACAGGCACAACCCTCTCTTGCGTCTGTCCTCTCGTTCACTAGCAGAGAGCGGACCTCGGGTAGTATCCACCTGCATGGGTTCCCCTTCGATGTCTCTAGCAGGAGTGCGAGGTTCCTCGGAACGCTGCAGGCAAGCTCGTGAGCTACTTGGCTGGGAAAACCCTCTACTCCTTTTCTTTTCCGATCTCCGTTCCTGAAGACGATATTCGATGGACAGTGCTTGATCCATCAGGCCACGAAGATCTTCCGCTCTGGTAGAATGTACTAGTTCATCCTTTATTTCTTCTTTGAGTCCTCTACGAAATAAAGTTACCAGAGTACGTTCCACCCAAGTGGTCTCTGCCGCCAGCTGACGAAAACGGGTTATATATTGCAAGACGTCTTGCGAGCCTTGTTGGATATCACATAAGGCTTCTTCGGCAGAGGCTTCCAATCCAGAACGGCTAAACATCTGTTTGAAGCGACTCACAAAGGTGGAATAGTCCGACAATACAGGATCGTTGGAGGACACCATCGGGGTTGCCCAGGCCAAGGCTGGACCGGATAAGGCACTGATAAGATAACCCACCTTGGTCCTGTCGTGGGAGAATTGGGTAGGTCGGAAGGCGAAGTACACTGTTAATGCATCCAGGAACTCGCGAAGCTTGGTTGGTTCACCAGAGAAACAAGGGGTAGAAGCGGAGATAGTTGGAACATCACTGGTGCGGAGAGCCAAAGCCTGTCGTAACGCAGCATTTTCATTGCGTAGTTGTTGCAATTCCTGAGCTTGTTGCTGAATCGTGGTCAAAAGAGATTGTTCCGGATCTGCAGCAGCCGCCACTGTGTCATCCATGGTGTTTGAGGACGTCGGAATGGTTAGGCGCTGCAATCTGTCACGACTCACGTGCTGCTTGCGCCTGGAATTTGCAGACCGGGTGGCGTGGATCTTCAATGTTCGGCTTTGGCCCAAAAAGGGGCGACTCTTTCTGGTAGCCACGGTGCTGTAGGCAATGGAGACGCCAAGAACAGACCGTGCCCTTCAGAAAATAGCGCCAGAGGAAAAAAACCCTTAGAAAAAGGGGAAAAACCTCCAACAGGAAGATTCCTGGAAAAAACAAGAACAAACAAACTGGAATCCAAAAGGAGCAAAAGTCAGGAAACACAGAATGCTGAAATCCAGAACCTACAGGAGAGGAAATCAGGAGCGAAGACACTAACTGAGCAGAAAGTGTTGCAGCGCAAGGAAATGAAGAAAACACAGCCCTTATATACCAAAAGACAGGAAGTGACCCACAGGAAGTAAAAGGACACCATATTAGACAGGGAGAGGTACATAGAACAAAACAGAATAGAAACCATAGAGAATAGGGAACAATGAATGCTGGGAAAAGAAAGATAACCTGGGAAGGGAAGAAGACATAAAAAAAGTACAACAAAAAGACCCAAGAAAGAAGAAAAGAAAGAGGACAAGAAAGAAGAGAGAAGAACAGGTAAGAGGGGTCAGGAGACCCCAGCAAGGCGGTGGAAAACGACAGAGCGAGGCCCCATGCAATGCCTGGGGCCTCGAAAAGTGCATGAAAGGCTGGGGGCGCGCCGCGTTTTAGAAACGCGCTGTGCGGCCCCAGCCGAACGCCCGACTTGTGCCGAACATTCGGCTTGCGCCGCACCACGCGGCGCGACATGATGGGGTGGTTTCTCCAGGTGAGCTCGGTGACATGACTGCACTTGACTCTATCACTAGTCGTGAAGATGGGGTCAAGAATGTGTCCTTCGCTGTGTGGGTTTGTTGACTAGTTGGCTGAGGCCAATGTTGTTCATGCTTTTGATGAGGTTGGTGGTGTTGGTGTGGTTGAGATTTGTTGAGGTGAAAACTGAGGTCTCTGAGGAAGATGTAGTGTTTGGACTCAATGGCGTGCAGGGTGATGAAGTAAGGGATGGTGTTGCAGAAACTGAAGCATGGTCCTGGAGGTTTGTATGTGAAGGTGCCATTGATGGTGGTGTTGCCATTGGTTTGGAGTCGGAAGTTGAGGTGTTTTATGATGGTTGTGGTGTCGTCTGCGGTGTTGGTGCAGTGGATGGTTTCTTTGTGGATGATGGCAATTCCGCCTCTGTGTTTGTTGGTGCATTCCCGGTATGCTATTTTGTAGCTGTCAGGAGTTATGTGGCGAAGTCTGGAGTGGAAGCGGGATTAAGAAAGGTATCTATGAGAAAGATGACATTGGGATGAGGGAGGTGATGATGTCCCAGATCTCGGTGGTGTGTTTGCAGAGTGATCGTATGTTGAGCGGGATTCAGTGGAGCTGTTCTGAGGGAGTCAAGGTGGTAGTTGCTCTGGCGGGTGTTCCAGTGTTGCAGGAGAAAATACAGTGACCGCAGGTGGAAGGTCCTACCATTGATCAAGGTGAAGTGGGGTGCAATTATTGTTACAGATTTTGGGGCCCAGGGCCCGGAGTTCGGTGGCAGTGTAGCTGCATGTGGTGGTAGGACCAGGGTTCCTAGAGCTGGGTGTGGTTCAGGCACGGACAGGTGCAGACGAGCTTGCCTTTTGTGCACCAGCGACATGCCCGCTGCACATGTCAGCTACACACCCGCGCTATGGCCGAGATTAAGTAGGACCTGGGGTGAGGGCTGCTGGGTGGCGGGAAGTGGTAGCAATGGAGTGGACGGGAAGAAAAAACACGTCGCAAGGTGGACCTGTCAACAAAACAGACACTGAGCAACAGGAGCTAAAGGAGAACAACAAACAGAGTACAATGAGGGCACTGAAACTAATAAAGCAATTGAAAAATTAACAGACAAGAGGCAATGAAATTAACAAAGGAAATAAAAAAGGAACAGTGGCAGGGCTAAACAAAATGCCTAACAATTGGCAATCACACAGCTAAATACGGCTAAACAGAATAACAAAGTTAACGATTACAGGCTGACATGGCAGGGGGCAGGAGAGGAATACGAGTGGCAGAGTTGGGAAACCTGCAGAATGGGCAACAAGGGAGGTTCAGGGACCTTGTAAGTACTAGCATGGCTCTCTGTAAACTTTTTAAAAAATATCTTGAAAAATATAGATACATTTCACTACCTATTACAACTTTAATAAAGTGGTAATAGGTAGATAACAACAATAAAACCTACTACTTACCTATATCCAAGTCCCTATCCCAGAACACAGCCAAAATATGCTGAAAACTACTTGGCTGCCTTGTACAATTTGTAAAGAAAGCCATTAGCCAATGATATACTGTCTTGTCATCGGCATATCGGATTTTGGCATATTGGCTTTCCAGAATGCCCCAAAGATATCCGGGTACATTGCGGCACAATATATTAGTACTTTGAGACAGAACTTTAAAACTACTTATACTATTTGCACAAATTATCAAAAATTACCATTTATACCCCATAATCTAAAGTCCTGCCACATTACATCTGCATCTGCTCACCCACTTTCACACAATGCCTGTTTAAAATACCACACTCCACTCTATGCCACTCTACTCTATGCTACTCCACTCTACGCCACTCCACTGTACGATATTCCACACTACGTAACTTCACTCTGTCACTCCATTATATATCACCCCACTCTATGCTAATCCACTGTACACCACTCCACTCTACACCACTTCTCTCTACACCATTCCACTGTATGCCATTACACTCTACACCACTCTGTTCTATGACATTCCAGTCTACTCTACTCCACTGTATGCCATTCCCCTTTATGCCACTCCACTCTGTGCTATTCCACTTTATGCCACTACAGTCTTATCTATTCTATTGTATGACATGCCACACTATTCTACTCCACTGTTCGCTACTGCACTATAGACCATGGCACGCTGACACACTACTTCACTCGATGGGCCACATGTACTAAACTTTTTGCACGTCGTAAACAGCGAAAGTTGCTGTTTGCGACGTGCAAAAAGCACATTGTGATTCCCAAACCCCGTTTTGCGATTCGGTAACCTGGATACCGAATCGCAAAACGGGATTGCGATTCGCAATTAGGAAGGGGTGTTCCCTTCCTAATTGCGAGTCGCAGCACAATGTTGTATTGTTTTGTGACCGCGAACGCGGTCGCAAAACAATCGCAGTTAGCACCCATTTCAAATGGGTGCTAACCCATTCGCAAAAGGGAAGGGGTCCCAATGGGACCCCTTCCCCTTTGTGAATGGCATTAAAAGCATTTCTCCAGAGCCTGCTCTGAAAAAAAGAAACAAAAACGTTTCATTTTTTAGTTTTGTAATGCATCTCATTTTCCTTTGAGGAAAACGGGCTGCATTACAACAAAAAAAAACTGCTTTATTTAAAAGCAGTCACAGACATGGTGGTCTGCTGTCTCCAGCAGGCCACCATTCCTGTGAGTGCCGCGAGTCTCAAGGGGGTCACAAATTGCGACCCACCTCATGAATATACATGAGGTGGGCATTTGCGACCCCCTTGCGAGTCGCAGATGGTGTCAGGGACACCATCCTACATTCCGATTTGCGACTCGCAAATTGCGAGTCGCTCTGACTCGCAATTTGCAAGTCGCAAATCGGAACCTACCTACAACTGGCCCCAAATGACTCCTGTTTACGCCAGTCCCATATACACCACTCCAATGTATACCACTCCATCCTACACTTCTCTACTCTATGCTATTCCACTCGATGCCATTCCACTGTATTTACTCTACTCTACGCTATTTCTCTTTTTGTCACTCCACTGTACACCACTCCACTGTAGACCACTACACTCAATGCAATTGCACTCTACACAGCTCCAATCTATGCTACTCCACTGACTCCACTCCACTCTTTGGCACTCCACTCTATGCCACTACAATCTATGCTATTCCACTCTGCGCCACTCCACTCAACCCCACTTCACTCTACGCCACTCTATGCTATTAAACTATATGTCACTACACTCTACCCCATTGTACTCTACAACACTCCAATATATGCCACTCTACTCTACACCACTCCAGTTTTTGCCGCTCCAGTCTATGACACTCCACAATTCGCCACTCAACTCTACACTGTTCAACTCTGAGCTGTTCCTCTATTTGCAACTCTATTTTCTGCCACTCTGCTATACGCTATTTCACGCCTGGAAATTCACTGCAAAAAAAGGTTAAAGTAACATTATAGTTAGGAGAAATGTTCAGTAGCAAGATAACATTTTAAACTGTAAGAAAACACTGAAATTCACAAGTTAGAGTTATCTCAAGTAACTATAACTCATGCTTTAAGGTAAGTATAACTTGCACCGTCGCCATGCACTGCTAATTACCTTACATATTACAACATTCATGACATTTTCTTTGACATCATTGATAATATAACTGTGCATGGCAGAGGCATGAGTTATGGTTGCACAGTGTAGTTATAGTTAAGGCAAACTTTCCATTGGAAGAGTGTTTTTTGTTTCATTAATAACTTTGGAGCTGTTACATCTCTGTAAAACGTTCCCAAAAAAGGCCATCCACATCAGCAGCTTCCTAGAAAGTTTAGGGTGATCTATCAAATGGGGTCTGACAAAAACTGGAGGTCCCCAAACAGTTTTTCTCCATGCAATTCTTATAAGAAAATTTGGACAAAGATACAGAACAAATGGCTTAAAATAATTTCACCAAATTTGACAGAAAGCTAGATTTTTACCCAGAAAGCATGCTTTTTGTGATTTGGTGCAAATCTGTTTAGCCATTTTGGAGAAATTAAGATTCAAAATATATAGATATCAGAGATGGGAGAGCCAACAAATTACCGGGAGAGCAGAGCCGAGCCAAGAGTCTGGCTTGGCTCTTAGAGCCTGTGCACAAGCCAAGCCCTAAAAATTAGACCATGTAAATCATACAATAAGCATTATGTAAAATATGACAACGTCTCTTCAAAATTCAAAAAGGTACCATTTTGAAGCTTTGACATTAATATGTCACATTATAGCAGTGTACTGAGGTGTTCTTATTACAAGTGATAATTTTTAAACATAAATTTAGAACCATTCCTGCCCCAAAGCCATCCTGGTGAAAGTGCCATTAGTGACGAGCCAAGAAGGGTTATCATATCGCCCATGCTTGTGGCCCTGATCCTTATAGATAGAGCAACATTATAGTCTATTAAACAAACACAATACGTTTTTTGACAGCTGGTATTCTGCACTCACATATTTGAAAGTTCTTTCATATGCGATAATGAAGAAAAAGGAAGAAGGGTTAATTAAAATATTTGCCTCAAATAAGACAATTTAATTAAGCGCGAAAGCCACAATTAATCCAGGTTTTCTGACTTCACTTTGTACTAACAAGCCACTAAATGAGTATCTATTTGTCTCTTCTTTTTACCTCAGATTTCATTGTTTTGTTTTTACCTCTTTGTGCTTGAGAGTTCAGTGAGGGGGCAAGCTGAAGCTTCATGGAAGCTTGGCTTGTGATGTGCTTGAGGCTCACACAGGACCTAAAGTTTAGGCATATCCAGGCTTTAAACTCGAGCCCAGCTCGAGATTTCAGTGGCTCACCCACCCTTAAAAGACATCTGACTCCCTGGTTGTGCTGGAGTCCCAGGGGACTAAAGGACCTGATTGGTGGCTGCACCATGAAGGAAAATCCCATGCTCAACATTACAGCACTTGGGGACTTGGCCTGAAATATGAAAAAACATAGAAAAGGACATAAGGGGACAATGTGGGTTACCCTGATCTCGTAGGCCCCAGACAGACCCCAAAGAACTGTAATGTAAAAATAAAATGTAAATGTCGTCACGGAAGAGTGCAGTACAAATGTTCTATGAAGTCTCATTTTGTAGGCAAACACCTAATATGCACAGTCTGCCCTCAGTGCAGAGACTGTGGCAGAGCCCACACCCTTCAGAGACCTAAGCTCCATTAGCTGGCAAGCCTTACTATGCACAGACTGGGCTAAGTGTACTGACTGTGCATGGAGTCCACTTTCCCCAAACAAGCAAGAAGTATTAGGTTGGCAAGTCCCAACAATGCACAGTCAGAGCTGAGTGCACAGGCAGTGCACAGAGACCACACCCTCAGAGATCAAAGACCTGTTAGTTGGTAAGACCCTACTATGCACAGTATGTGTGCAGAATATGCATGCAGCCCACTCAATTCAGACATGCAAGGGCTACTAGCTGGGCAAGCACCAACTATGCACAGTCAGCACTGCGTGGCCAGACTATGCATAGAGCCTACTCCCTCCAGAGCCCTAAGCTTCATTAAGTTGGCAAGCTCCTACTATGCACATTATGCACACAGTGCACAGACTGTGCATAAAGTGCACTCCCTGAACAGAGGTAAGGCCCATTAGGTGGGCAAGGACCTATTATGCACAGTCAGTGTTCAGTATACAGACTGTGCATAGAGCCCACTCCCTCCAGAGACACAAGTCCCATCAGGTGGGCAAATTCCTACTATGCACAGTCTGCACTCAATGTGCAGATTGTGCACTGAGTCCACTCCCACCAGAGACCCAAGCCCCATTAAGTGGGGAAGCCGTACTTTGCAGAGATTGCGCTCAGTGCACAGACTGTGTGTAGAGCCCACTCCCTCCAGGGATCCAGCCCCATTAGGTGGAAAGCAACTACTACACACAGTGGGCTCTCAATGTGCAGCTTTGCGTGCAGTCCACTCCCTCCAGACACCCAAATTCCCTTAGATGAACAAGCCCCCACTACACACAGCCTGCTCACTTTGTGCTGCTGTTCATGGAGCGCCTACTCACTTCAGACACCCAAGTCAAAATAGGTGGGCGAGCTACTACTGCAGAGAGGCTGTGCTCTCTGTGCAACTTTGTATGGAGAACTCACTACCTCCGCATACTCAAGCCTATTTGAATAGCAAAGGGCCTACTATATACAGTTTGGTATGTTAGCAGTATTTTAATTTACATTAACCCCTGAGCTGCTGGGCCTTTCCCTCCCTCCCCCAGTGCTGAGCCCTTTTTAACCTTTTGTCCGCATAAGCTATCCATGCCAAATTTGCGTCCTTTTTTCCAACATCCTAGGGATTCTAAAGGTACCCAGAGTTTGTGGGTTCCCCTGAAGGAGACCAAGAAATTTGCCCCAATACAGCTAAAATTTGGCTTTTTCCAGAAAAATTTGAAAAAAGGGCTGTAGACGAAAGCATGTGTGTTTTTCCCCTGAAAATGGCATCAACAAAGGGTTTGCGGTGCTAAAATTACCATCTTCCCAGCTTTCAGGAACAGGCAGACTTGAATCAGAAAAACACATTTTCAACACAATTTTGGCATTTTACTGGGACATACCACATTATTATTATTTGTTTTGCTTTTATCCTCCTTCCAGTTAGTGACAGAAATGGGTGTGAAACCAATGCTGGATCCCAGACAGCTAAACATTTGTGAAAAGTAGACAAAATTCTGAATTCAGCAAGGGTAGATCCTACAAGGTTTTCCTACAGAATGTAACAGCTAAAATAAAAATATATTGAAATTGAGGTGAAAAAAGAGCCATTTCTGTCCATGTTTTCTTCTATAAATTTTTCCAGCTATGGAGGATGTTTCAAAGCAATATATCATTTCATCTGCTGGACTCTTCTGGTTTCGGGGATATATAGGGCTTGTAGGTTCATCAAAAACCCTAGGTACCCAGAGCCAAAAATGAGCTGCACATTGCTTGGAATGGGTTTTCATTATATACCGGGTATACAGCAATTCATTAGGTGAAATATAAAGAGTCAAAAATAGGTATCAAGGAAACCTTTGTATTTCCAAAATTGATACAAGATAAGGTGTTGAGAAGCAGTGGGTATTTGCACATCTCTGAATCCCGGGGTCCCCATGCTAACATGTGAATTACAGACCATGTCTAAAAAAAACCTTATTTTTTACACACTGTCTTACATTTGGAAGGACAAAATGTAGAGAAAGACCAGGGGCAATAACACTTATTCTTCTATTCTGTGTTCCCCCAAATCTCCTGATAAAAATGGTACCTCACTTGTGTGGGTAGGAAAACTGCCCGTGACAGGAAACGCAACCTGGACACATCACATTTTTACATTGAAATCTGACACGGTTATTGGAAAGTGCCTAGTTGTGAATTTTGGCCTCTCACTCAGCCGGCACCTAGCGAAACCTACCAAACCTGTGCATTTTTTAAAATTAGACATCTATGGGAATCCAGGATGGGGTGATTTGTGAGGCTCTCACCAGGCTCTGTTACCCAGAACCTTTTGCAAACCTCAATATTTAGCACAAAAAAAAACACTTTTTCCTCACATTTCACTGATAGAAAGTTCTGGAATCTGATAGGAGCCACAAATTTCCCAGCGCTCCCCCAAGTCTCCTGATAAAAACGGTACCTGATTTGTGTGGGTAGGCTTAGTGCCTGTGTCAGGGATGGATCACACAACGGTCAATGTTAGTCCTTACATGAGGGCAAATGTTGACCCTGCGGTGATCCATTCCTGATGCATGCACTAGGTACAGGCACTCAAGTGGGGTAGCGTTTTTATCAGGACAGATGGGGAAACACTGGGTGGTAGAATTTTGTGGATCCCAGCATATTCCTGTAGAAGTGCAATAAAAAATTGTGTTTTTATTCAACATTTCACATTGCAGGGTTTTCTGTGTAAGAAAACTTTGGGGAATCCACACAAGTCACACCTCAATGGACTCTTCTGGGTGTCTAGTTTCCAGAAATGTCTGGGTTTGGTAGGTTTTCCTATATGGCCACTGAGACCGGGACCAAAAACGCAGGTGCCTGCCTTACAAAACCAGGTTGTTTTGTGATAGATGATTTTGATGTCTCCACAATACGATCAGGGTGGTGGAATTTGGGGCTGAACTAAATTGGAGAGCTCCCAAGAGCGAACTCTCTCTGTGCTTGCCACCACATGCACCTGCTCTTTGGGTTGGGCTAACCCATTATTGTCCAGCTGCACAGATTGTGCTTGCAAAGGGACAGCAGGACTGTCCTCATCACGTCCCTCAAAATCACTGGAAGAGGAGATGTTGGAAAAATCACTCCCAGAGTCTGCGCCATTGTCCTATCCCACAGATGCTTTCTCAGTATCTGCTGTCACAGTCTCTGATCCTACATCAGAGCTGTCCTCTATAACCGGAGTTAGGGCTTTAGAAGCAGTCATCCAACGTGACGCCATCTCTGCTACAGGCTAAACTGTCGCTCTAAAACAGTAGCCTACGTAGACAGTCACAAAATTGCTGGTGGGTGTGTGTGTGATGCGTGTAACATTAAAGGTCAGTCACCTTATCTTCGCTTCTTCCCTCAATCAGCACAGTCTCTCAAGACACTCATAAAAACAAAAAAGAGACGCTATTACTTCACCTTGTCACATATCCATCGTCACAGTCTTTAGCGCCTTTGGCGCCCAGTCCAACAATCATTATTGGTGCTCCCACTCCCATGACCTCCTCCTTGGATTCCCTCACTACTACCCAGCAAAAGTGCCCTTCATCTCTCCATAGCCCCCCTTGCACATACATTTCATTTGTATTATAGCGCAGGTAATGGCTGGCTTTACTAATCCACTCAGCTATTTACATAATACACAGATTTGATCTTTGCAGCAGGCATATACATCTTCTGCACTACTTTATGGCATCAAAACTGCAGCTAGAAAAAAGTCAGATACTTCTGTAGCAAAACCATGATCACAAGAGTTACTTGACTTTTTTATTGCTGCCTCAAAGCTACAGTTGAAGTATGTGCATTGCTTTGAAGACGCAAGCTGCAACTGCAAGAGAACTGGTGGCAAATATATACATATATGTCCCCAGCAATGCACTGCTTAAGACCTCACGTTATATCCCTCATGACATGTTCAGTGACATCACTAATACCATCTCAAATAACATCACTGATTTTTTTATTTCATTTGGTCGGTTGAATTGTGAGGTAGCCCAGGACAGATGGGGATATGTGGAAGCATATCACCCTGTCCTTTGAGGGAGAGCTTTCAATAGCATCAACTGATGGCCTAAGGCCAGGAATCAAATGAGTAGGCACTCTGCCATGACGCCCACCAGGGCTGCAAGCTAATTAAAAAATATGGCAACTAAATTTGTTGTAAGGATCATGTCTTCCAGCACAGAGACCCAATTTTCATTTCAGTTTGAAGACATGTGTTACTGATCATGCACCAAGTGTTGAATTTCTATTTTATCAAATGCACATTTCTGGCATGTACTTCCATTCCGTAAATATATAATGAATATGTCTGCTAAGCAGGATCAATCAAAACACATCCAGTAATAATTTAGTGGTAACTATTTAGCTTAGAAAGTATTCCAGGAAGGTCACAAAGCTTATGATTGTTTCCCTCCATAATTCTATTATTTTATCTATTTTAATCACTTAATTTTAGGCATCTTTCTTTTAGTTCTAGGTTCTTAAACACATGCAGGACAGGTTCCATTTTAGCTGTAGTCTCCTGTCGTGGCGTTATTTTAGTGCTTTGCGTGGGAACATTTATTTTAGCTCTAGGCATGAGGCATGTTTTATTATTTTTATCAGTTGCCCTTTCATGCATTATTTGTTATTAGTTCACAACATTTCATCTTGTGGTCGGCCCAAGTCTGTACGTGATTATTTACTGAATATTGCCAGTACAAATGGTACAATGTCTACCTCACACAGAAAAGAAGCATTATCAGGTCAAAGCAGTTCTCGAAACAACAACATGTTTATTATAAAATAATACCCTGCCCAAATTAAGGGGACATTTCAAGTCAGCCAGCCATCTTATGCAGTACCATGTCGTCGCAGCCCTGCTGAATACGGCATCTTCTCTCCATCTACTTGTGAGGAATGCCAGTAGATCAACAGGTCCGCTCCTGCTAATAGCTCAGGTATGGGGATGGGGTTTCATTGAAGAGACTATTATGGGCAGGTTAGGGCTAACACTGCTATTGCTCTGATGTAGATTTTTAGTAGTGGAGGTAGGGATTTTAGATTCACTATTGTGACAGAATGTTGGGACTTTTTATCTGTTTCACTTTTCTGGTTACCGCAATAACACTGTTGTGTTTTATTATGCTAATAATTGCAATACATGCCTTTTTAGAAAGAACACAGTTGCTTCAATAAAATGTATTGAACCAAATTCTGCTTCTGTTTATCTTTAGCATGCATGAGACTTGTGTAACTGAGAGAAAGGGTTAAGATCTGTTCCACCACGACTTCCCAGAGAAGTCATGGAGTGTAATGTGTCCGGCTGCCACAAATCATCTTTACTCTTGGGTTTTGGTGAGATGCTGCCAGCTATATAAAAGGGTTAGGCCGACAGCTATCAGACACTGTGGGATAAGGCTCGGTCCCTCATGCGCGGTGGTGCTGCCACCTGAAACCAGCAGGGTCATCCCCATGATGAGAGACCTATGACATGGCGCCACCAACTTTGGTTAGGCACTAACTTTACGGATCTCTCAAATCTCATCATGTGCTAAAGACACCCTAATTACATTATACGGAGTTGTCCATGGTATTAGTGAATATCCTTCTTAGCTAAGTTGGTAGTATCTATTCTAGGATGTAGGGTGTTCAAGCTTGAACCTTAAAAACAGATGTCTCCAAATTGGTGTTTCTATCTCTGAACTGACCAGTTTTTAAATATGGCAGACCCTCATCGGGTAGCAATTGCAGCAAACATGAGACTCCTCCTCACAACACATTTAAAAAATCATGGCTTCACAGATGAGGGAGGGGCTTACATTAGTTGTTGAGGCTCACGAAGCATACAGAACTGAAATGTTCTATTCTTGGGTCACCTTTCCAGCAGCAGATGAGAACACACATACATTTCACCATTATACTATAGCAAATACACCTGCACAATACAGACCATACGCGTATTTGGAAATACCACTATGTTATCAAGAACACCAAAATTGGCTTGATGGTGCCCTGCCACATACACAAAATGTTAAATTAGTAATGACATTCCTACATTGCCAGAATTGGCTACTTAACACTTAAATGCAGGTACCATGGAGGTAGTGGAAATATGCCACCTAAACTAGAAATATATAGATGTTTAATACAATTTGTAATGCGGACCTTAAACAGCAACACTTGCAAGCCTTCCGGAAGTGCTAAAGCAGATTTAAGATTAATATGGGGCTGTCCCGGCTCTGGACTTGTAGATGCAATTAATGGGCAATTTTGCCATGGTATCCTCAATAACATTAAGTAATCTTGAAGGAGGGGCAGTAGCACTGGCAGTACACCAGCAGCTCCGAGACATTCCTGCACAGGATCAAGAACATGAGCTGCCAAAGATTATCCCCAAAAAACTATGCTAGTATAAGTAGTGATAGTCTGGGAGCCAGACCTCGTAAACCACAATTACAAGGTAAATCTAATAAGGATTCTATCAAACAAGCACAAGAGGGTTCTAAAAAACACTGAAAAGACAGTCCAAAACAATGAGGAGAATCTCCATCTTCGGAGACCTCTGAGAAACGTTGTAATCTTAGAAATAGGGAAACTTTAAAATCTCCTGATAGATACCAATATACTGACACTCGCTAATCTTGTTCCTATCAGGACTCACCCAACAAACACAGCGAGAGAGGAGGGCGGTCAGAACACTGAATCAAGTATGTGAAAATATTCACAACGTTCATCTGGAGTTTCAATAAAAAAGGAAGAGAAACTTCCACAACAAAATCCCCAATTTAAAAAGAAAAAGGTTACAACTATATCGGCGAAAAATGCGGCAGATATTGAGAACTTTACTGAAGAACAGGACGTCAGCAGTGACTCTGCTAGACAGCACGGCAGAGGTCACTAAAGTTCCCCAGAATCTTCAGGAGATTCTGGACGTGACAGCAACTAATGACTTTCTGAGCTCGAAACTGCAGACAGGCACAACTCCCCACCCGCCAGGGTTTACAAAATGAAACTACAAATAGAAGGAGATATACAGCACACAATTAAAGTTTTATTTTAGAGAACATTAACACTCAGTTATGATATCCTCCTGGCAGAAAAAGACTGGCCACCTAAATTTGTCTTTAATTTCCCACGAGGGGAAGATGTCATCTTGCCATCTTTCTTAAGCCTTTTTCCTGATGTATTAAGAGAAGCTTACCCCATAGATTGGGCATTGGTGCAGACTCCAGCGCTGTACTACAACCAATTAGATTTACACCACAGGTTCAGCCACAATACCCCATTAAACATGAGGCTAAAAAAAACAGTGAGAGAAATACTCTCACAACTTGAGTACCAGGGAGTAGTTGAACCTTGTGTATCACCAATGAATAACCTATTCTTTCCCGTTGCTAATCCGGACCATTCATTTAGAAAAGTCTTAGATTACAGACAGGTTAACAGTCACACACACACACACACACACACATTTGCAATACAAAATGCACACAGCACATCACTTATTAACAATTTAGCATGAAAAAAATACAAAACAACCTTGGATATTTCCAAAGTTTTTTCTGCCAAAATCTAGCACCCGAAAGTTGGTATTTGAGTGCCTTCATTGGACTTGGCCCTCAAAGAGAATGTTGCCAACAGTCCAGACTTGTTCTCAGCCTGTGTAACATCAATATTACATGATATTGACTGTGAGACCTTGCCCTATGTAGATGACATCTACGTCACAGATGACGACTTCAGAACTTACCTAAAATTGGTGGTCCGCATTGTTGTGGGATTTGCTGAATTGGGATACAAATTTAATTTCAAGAAAACAAAAATGGCTTTTCTCAGTGCCCTATTTTTAGGATACGAGTTATCAGGTGACGGAAAGAATCTGGCGCCCCACTTTCTAGGAAAGTGCGCACAGTTACAACCTCCAAATACAATCAAAAAGCTACAATCATTGTTGTTTTTTTTCAATTTTGGTAGAACATACATACTTTCTGAATAAATACATCAAGATTTTTCAGGCAAACATTGTAAACCTGAACATACACGCTTTCTTATAGCTTTGCAGCAAGACATGCTCGAAGCTAAACACTTACACAAACAAGATAACAAAACAAACTTGGTCTTCAGAATAATTGCTGGTGCCATCGGGTTCAACTATGTAAAATTCAATGAGGTTGGCACCATACCAATAGCATACAAATCACATTTGTACCACAACGCTGAACAGTGCTTTGCTCCCACTGAAAACAATCTTACTGCTGTTCATATGGCTGTCATAAAAGAGAGACCACTGGCCCAGGGGAAACGCATCCTTGTTGTGACTCTAATATCAGCAGTAGAGGCTGTTACAAAAGCAAGTGTCCCAAACACAGAAGCATTAAATCCAAATTGGATCCAATGGGCAAGTCTCAGACGGCCACTGATGTGGATTAAGTTTTCCATCGAAAACTTCAGACACAAAAATTCCTTCAATATGAACTTGAATATCCAATGCCTACAAACATTTTGCCTCTTGATCAATATCAGATAATAATTTTCACTGATGGTTCAGCTTAACCAGTTGTAGGTACCAAACAGCAATAATCCGCCACTTGTGCAGTAGTGAGCGGGGTAATGAGGGACCGCAAATTCCTCCCTCAAAATACCACAGCGCAGACGCTAGGGGACTGCACAACTTGCAGAGCTTAAGAGGAGAGCTTAGGGCTCTAAATTTGGCACTGGAACACATGGATCCTGAACTTTCTACATTGATTGTGTGTGATTCGTACTACTGTGTCCAGTCTTTCAGTGAATATCTGGATTATTGACACGAAAATGGGTTCAAAGATTCAAAAGGGAACACCATCAAACACAAATTTTTGTAGGGGAAGGTAGCAGATCTTAACCCCTTAGATGCTAAGCCTTTCCCTCACCCCAGTGCAAAGCCTTTTTTGGGCTATTTGGGGTAGATCTTGCTTAGGCCCCCATTACATTTTGTCCACATAAGCTATCAACATCAAATTTGCATCCTTTTTTTCCAACGTGCCCTGTAGATTCCTCTGGAGGGGACTGGTAAATTAGCCAAAATGGAGGTAAATTTTGTTTTTGGGGAAAAATGGGGAAAACGTAATACAGAAGAAAGCATCTGTTTTTTTCTCTGCAAATGGCATCAACAGAGAGTTTGAAGTGCTAAAATCACCATCTTCCCAGCATCCAGGAATACGCAGACTAGAACAAGAAGGCCAACTTTTCAACACAGTTTTGGCATTTTACTGGGACATACCCAATTTTCCCTTTTTTGTGTTTTCAACCTCCTTCCAGTTAGTGACGAAAATGGGTGAGAATCCAATGGTAGATCCTGGAAAGCTATACATTTCATCTGTAACTTTTAAGGATGACATATTTTCAAAAGCAATATACTGTTATGTCCACTGGACCCTTCTGGTTTCAGGCATTTATAGGGCTTGTAGGTTCACCAAGGACCCAAGCTACCCAGAGCCAATAACTGAGCTGCACCTTGGAAAGGTTTTTCATTGTGACCCGAGTATACAGCAGTTTATTTGGTAAAATATCAAAAGTGAAGAGTAGGTATCAAGGAAACTGATGTATTTCTGAAATGGGCACACGATATGGAGTTTAGAAGCAGTGGTTATGTGCACATCTCTGAACTTAGGGGTACTCATACTAAAATGTAAAGTAAAGGGTATTTCTTAAAATTACTTCTGCAGAGAAAGACATTTTATGACACTTTTTCTACTATTCTGTATTCCCACAAGTCTCCCAATAAAAATGGTACCTCACTTGTGTGGGTAGGTTTAGTGCCCACAACAGGAAATGTGCCAAAACACAACGTGGTCACATCTCATTTTTCCACTGAAAACTGAATAATTTTGCCTAGCTGTGGATTTTGGGCCCCAGCACAGCCGGCACCTAGGGAAACCTAGAAAACCTGCACATTTTTTAAAACTGGACATCTAGGAGAAATCAGGATGGGGTGACATGTGTGGCTCTCCCCAGGTTCTCTTACCCAGAATCCTTGGGAAACATGAAAATGTGTCTAGAAAAATATCTTCCTCTTCTGTGATGGAAAGTTCTGGAATCTGAGGGAAGCCGCAAACTTCTTTCCACCCAGCATTAACCCAAGTCTCCCAGTATAAATGGTACCTCACTTGAGTAGGTAGGCCTAATACCCACAACAGGAAACACCCCAAAACACAACGTGGACACATAACATTTGTACACTGAAAACTGTTTTTTGCAATGTTCCAATCTGTGGATTGTGGGTCCTAGCACAGCTGGCGCCTAAGTAAACCTAGCAAACTTGTACATTTTTCAAAACTAGACACCTAGTGGAATCCAGGATGGGGTGACTTGTGTGGCCCGCACCAAGTTTTGTTACCCAGAATCCCTTGTAAACCTCATCATTTGTCTAATAAAAACAAATGTTCCTTACATTTCTGTGATGGAAAGTTCTGGAATATGAGGGGAGCCACAAACGTCCTTCCACCCAGCATTCCCTCACATCTTCCAATAAAAAAGATACCTTACTTGTGTGGGTAGGCCTAGTGCCCACAACAGGAAACGGCCTAAAACACAACATAGACACATCACATTTTTCCACTCAAAACTGACTTGTTTTTGCAATGTCCCTTGCTGTGGATTTTGGGCCCTATCACAGCCAGCACCTAAGGAAACCATGGAAACCTGTACATTTTTTTAAAACTAAATACTTAGGGGAACCCAGTATGGGATAAGTTGTGTGGCTCTAACGAGGTTCCATTACCCAGAATCCCTTGCAAACCTGAAAATGTATCTAAAAAATCACATTTTCCTCACATTCCTGTGATGGAATACTCTGGAATCTGAGGAGAGCCACACACTTCCTTCCATCCAGCTTTCCCCCAAGTCTCCCGATAAAAATGGTACCTCACTTGTGTAGGTAGGCCTAATGCCTGCAACAGGAAATGGCCCAAAATGGAACATGGACACAACACATTTTTCCATTGAAAATGGACATGTTTTTTGCAATGTGTCTAGCTGTGGATTTTGGGCCCTAGCACAGCCAGCACCTCAGGAAACCTAGCAAACCTGTACATTTTTTAAAACTAGACACCTAGGGACATCCAGGATGGGGTGCCTTGTGTGTCTCTCACCAGTTTCTGTTACTCAGAATCCCTTGCAAACCTCAAAATGTGTCTAATAAAACACATTTCTCTCACATTTCTGTGATGCTAAATTCTGGAATCTGAGGGGAGCCACACATTTCCTTCCACTCAGCATTTTCGCGAGTCTCCCAGTACAAATGGTACCTCACTTGTGTGGGTAGGCCTAATGCCCACAACAGGAAACACCCCAAAACACATTGTGGACACATCACATTTTCCCACTTAAAACTGACCCTTTTTTGTAATGTGCTTAATTGTGGACTTTGGGTCCTAGCACAGCTGGCACCTAAGTAAACCTAGCAATTGTGTAAAAAAAATGTTAAGCTAGACACCTGGGGAATTGTGACATCTGCCAACAAATCAAAGAGTCCACCGTCAAATATCTACTGCAGACACCTCTCTTAATTTCCAACAAATCACTACAAGGTGTGTACCTGGACCATTGTGGTCCCTTAACACCTGGCGGTGCATGCAGATATATTTTAGTCACTATGAATTCATGCTCCAGATTTCCAGGGGTATGGCCACAACAATCTGCTGACACTCAAACTGTTATTAAAGATTTGCAAGTCTTTATTCGAACATATGCAGTTGCAGCATTTCATTTGTATGAGGGCCCTGCCTTTGCTCCAGGGCATTCAAGGACACCATGGTGATGACGGGTGTTCAACTCCATTTCTCGTCTCCATACTATCCCAAGGGAAATGCGGTTGTGAAGCAGAAAAACCGAGACTTAAAACAATATTTAACAGTGAGAGTGCTAGTTACGGGTATTAGTTAGCTTAACCACCTGTATGGAGTCCAGAGAGCACAAAATAATCTGTCCAGAAGGTCGTTGTAAGGGCATACCACATACAAGGTTCTGTTTGGCATACCTATGTAAGTCCCAGATCTTGATGGCTCTGGTGCGGTGGCGGCAAAAACACTGTTTGACATAAATGAACGTATCACTGTCTTGCAGGAATTACACTATCTCCATGATGAAACCTAATCTTCACATGCCACCACCGTGGGAATGAGGAATTTGCCAACAAAATCAACTGGCTGGGTTCCAAAAAGGTTGTGGATGTAGTGTGATAAAAAATTGCTCTGAAGAAGGAATTTGGCCCATCATATAGAGCACAGACCCCAGTTTTGGGAATACATGGTACCAGAACTGTCGTTCTACCACTAGTGCCAGGTTCTAAAGAAAACCATTTTCTTTCAATTGACAATTGTTGGAAAATGGATTATTGGTAAGGGAAGGGAAGGACCTACACCGAGCAATATGACTCTAACCCCCACTTAGGTCTAGTTAGGTCTCAATAAATTAAACCCAGCTCAACCCTTGGTAGCTTGGCAACAAGCGACAAGGCTTAACTTGAGAGACAAGTGTGTAAAGCATTTAAAAATCACAAAACAGTAAATACCTAAAACACAAAACACAATAGAAGTCCAACACCAATTTAGGGAAATAGATTACATTTTTAACTTTAAAATGACACCAAAATGATTACAATCAGATAAGGCGAACTGAAGATATGTCATTTTAAACATTTTGGGGGTTATTCTAACTTTGGAGGAGGTGTTAATCCGTCCCAAAAGTGACGGGAAAGTGACGGATTTACCACCAGCCGTATTACGAGTCCATTATATCCTATGGAACTCGTAATACGGCTGGTGGTATATCCGTCATTTTACCGTCACTTTTGGGACGGATTAACACTCCTCCAAAGTTAGAATAACCCCCTTTATGTTTTCGAGTGTTTAGAAGCAACTAGCACTCAAAGGGTTAAATAAAAGGTCAAACTGGAAAGGGACAAAGTTCAGAGTTCAAGCCACCCACGTGGTAACACTGTCTCACTTACTTTCAGAAGTGTTTCTTGATTCAGGAAAGTGGTGCACAGCACCAGCCAAGGGTTCAGAGGCTCTGGTTTGCTTCTTTGGGTCTGGGACTACAACTCCCACAATGTACCTCTTCAACTTATAGAGTTGTTCCAAACGTCTCCAAACTTCTTGATCTTCTCCCAAGGCTCCTTTTGGGAACCTTGAAGTGTCCACAACTTGATCCAAGATTCCAGAAGCTCTTAGTTGCTCCCTGGGAGTTGGGACTACAATTCCCAGAATGTACCTCGTCAGAATCCTTAAATGGCCACTGGATGCTAGTCAGCTGGGCTTAGCTTTCAGGACTTGATGCAGGGGACTCTGGGCCACCCCTTTGTACCTGTAGCAAACATGGAGTCCCTTCTTGAAGCAGTAGAAGACAGACAAAGTCCTTTTCTTGTTGAAGCCCAAAGTGTGCAGCTGGTGCAATCCTTGTGAGTACAGTGCCCAGGTGCAGGCCAGGAGTCCAGCAGGACATTCCTTCTTCTTCTTTGTATTTTTCCTTGTAGGGATCTGAGGTGTGGTGCAGCTCTGCCATATTTATCCTTGCTCCTGGGTGGAAAGCAAGAGGGTCCTGGTTGACCAATCACAGGCAGGCTCCGTCCCCCTTTGATGACCACTTCATAGGAAGTGTGGCAAAAATCAATCCCAGGGAGCAACATTCTTCAAAAATCCAACAAGGCTGAAAGTGATTTTTAGGAGGTGACATCTGGCTGAGCCCACACACTGGTGTGGCTAAAAATCCTAAACACACCCCTCTCCTAATCTAATCAGAGGGCACCTAATTGTCTGGGGTTGCAGGAAGTGGGGGAGGTCCTGAGCTGCTACAAATGTCCTCCTCTGCCTTTGAAGACTAGTTTGGCTGCTCTCCCCCATGCTGTTTCACCATCTGCTGAGGCAGATCCCCTCCCGCAGGCACAACCTTTGTGGTCAGTCACAGCCACTTTACATCTCATCAAGGCAGGCCTGGCCAGGCTGCCAGAGGCTGGCCAATCAGAGAAGGGCACCACAGAGCTGAAGTTGGCAACTTTCAGGTAGAGTTTTAAGACTCTTTACCTGAACTAGTTATATTAATTCCAACAATTGTACATTGTGGGATTTATTATAAAAAATAATTTGATACCAAACTCAAGGTATCTGGCACTTATGGGGACTTTGTTTATTAAAATAAAGTTTCCTCATTTTAGCCTATGGAGGCCATTCACTACAGTGGGGGAAAAACGACTTTGGCTATTTTACCTCACCAAAACTATTTTTATAAGGTCCCTGCATATGGTTAAATGGCACTCAACCCTAGGGGCACATGGGGCTCACCTTAGGGGTGCTTTATATGTAAAAATAAGGCAGTTTAAGACTTTGAAAGTACTTTTAATTCCAAAGTCGAATATGCATGTAACATTAATTTAAAAGCAGCCAGCAAGGCAGGTCTGCCTTTAAAATGACCCTGGGCACCTCAGCAGTGCACCTGTGGGTGCACTGCCTATGCTGGGGTCCCTAAACCTACACGCCCTACCATATAATAGGGACTTATAGGTAGGTTGATGTAATCAATTATAATTGGCCAAATTTACATACTCATTTTACACAGAGCACAGGCCCTGGGACTGGTTAGCTGTACCAGAATACCATCATAGTCAGGAAAACACCAGCAAAAAGTGAAAATTGGGGCAAAAAGTTAGGGGGCCTCTGCAATCAGCCCTGTTTTCTCATAACAATGTCAAGTTACTCCATGTGGCTAGTCCTGCACAGCAGACCATGAGAACTCCTGGGTAGTTTCCGTACCCCTCTCACTGTCAATCAAGATGTACCTACACAAACATTAAACAATGAGGACACTGAGACTGGGGAGGATGGAAAATGAATGTTCATTAGTCCTTGTTAGTAGATCTTCAACAAGAAATGTCCAAAATGCTCATTTATATTATTCAAATTCAACTCAAACGGATGGAATTTTTTTACTACAAACCACAAAGGGAAACATCTGCCAGTTCTTCTTCACCCCAAAGCAGCTCGAGTCCTTGCATGAACTGCTTCTGATTACACTTTGCCGACATCAATGACTAATTTTCAAATTCTTCAGCATCGTCTGCAATACCTGTTTCAACAGCATGTAAGGTTTTCAACTGGCTTAAAAGTATTTGATTCGCCCATCGTACTATCTGTTGATATTTCTGACTTTGTTTGCCTTCCTTCTTTGGATTCCTTTTGTCGTTGCTTTGTTTCTGTTCATTATCTCCGCTGTTGAACTGGTGGATGATGTTTTAAAACAATACCTGTCCTCACATAAGGTCCGAAGCAACTTGTCCCTAGTGAACATTTCAGCTATTCCGATTCCTGATGGGATTGTTCGGGATAAAGTTCCATTTGATATCTTCAGTCCTACAGAAATGATTC
This sequence comes from Pleurodeles waltl, assembly GCF_031143425.1. NCBI lineage: Eukaryota > Metazoa > Chordata > Amphibia > Caudata > Salamandridae > Pleurodeles > Pleurodeles waltl. The sequence continues at coordinate 1,407,589,331 of NC_090447.1, read as the reverse complement.
AAATTCCATATTTATTTAAAGTATCCACGACTGATATTATAACACCAGGGGTTGTTTCCGAAGATTGGGATGTAAAAACAGTTGATTCTATGCTTTCTGAGCTTGAATATTATACTGTGTTCGAAAGAAACTATGTTTATATGACGACTATTGGGAAAATGTTCTGTTAGCATCATTATGGACAATATTTTCTGCACAAAGTCAGCACCCTGAGAACTGTTTTAATTACATGCAATGGCAACATTCTCTGACTCAGCCAGTGGAGAGTTACAAAACATACGTAGAAATGCTTTCATATTTTACTTGGCATGATGTCAGAAATGCTGGGTCTTATTATTTTAAATTGCCACCTTCAAATTTGCCAACATCTTGTTAACTAACACAAAATTGATTTAGTCTGATTCCTTTATTTCCCAGTGGGCTATAGAAGGCTACGAACATTGGTTGAAGTCGATTGACTTAAAAAGAGTGTGAGGAACTAGAGATTGGTAAATACATGGTAGGAAAGCTTTATTTAGAGCATGCCATATTCTGTTACAAATTATATTTCTCAGTGAAACTGTACAATAAACAAATTGCTTACCCTTGGTAAAAATTGAGGATTTGAATGTGCTTAGTATTCCCTCACCAGCTAAATTTGAAAAATGGCAAAATATTTTAAATGTCACTGAAGAACAGCTTAATGGGTGGGTCCAGAATGGCACCTTTAATTCAGCACTTTCAGGTCCCGTCAGGTGGTTATTGCGGCTAGTAGACACAAATGGTTGTCATGCGCAATTTGTAAACTCCATGCAGGGTTTTAGAGGGAGCTGACCTGACCCTTTGTAATGTCAGTACACTACACTCTGGTATCATCACCATATATTGGCCCTCATTATGACATTGGTGGTAAGTCCTGCTTACTGCCATGCTGACTGCCGCCAACATACCGCCGCCGCCACGGTTTACCGCTTCCCATATTATGACACACACATAGCAATCCGTCACTATACAGACACACACACAAGTCCGCCAGCCCAAAGGTCAGTGATATACTGGCGGTATCCAAACCCACACCGTTATGCCAACAGAACTACGCCCACAGCATTATGACCCACGAATCACCGCGGCAGACATTCAACCGCGGTAAATCATTGGCGGTACATACTGCCGCACTCAAAATACACACATACATACAAAACACCACCACATTGCACAATTTGAATAACACACACCTGACATCCATACACACACCACACCCACACACCCACACCACTATAAAACACACACACACACACACATTACCCACAACCCTTTATGACTCAAAACAATTGCCACTAGAGGGAGATACAGCAAGAGCACCCACACCACGAGAGCCACAGAACACCATCACCCATACACCATCCAGGCACCTCACAGCACACACCCCAACACATCACCACACACACCCTCACATACACCACTCACACTACACCCATTGCACCACAAAGACATCCCAGGTTCTCAGAGGAGTAGCTAAGGGTCATGGTGGAGGAAATCATCCGGGTAGAGCCACAGCTATTCGGATCACAGCAGACATCCATTGCTAGGAAGATGGAGCTATGGCGGAGAATCGTGGACAGGGTCAATGCCATGGGACAGCACCCCAGAACAAGTTATGACATCAGGAAGAGGTGGAATGACCTACGGGGTAGGTGCGTTTCGTGGTTGCAAGACACCAGATAGCAGTACAGAGGACTGGAGGTGGATCCCCCACCTCCTCCCCCCACAACTAACAATATGGGAGGAGCCAGTCTCGGCAATACTGCATCCTGAGGGCCTGGCAGGAGTAGCAGGAGGACTGGACTCTGGTAAGTCAAATCTCTATTACTGTCACCCCCCTAGCTGCAGGACATCATATACCCCCACCCTCACCATCACAATCTACCCCTCCCACTAGCAAGCCCTGCATGCAACACCAATGCATGGACACCCATCACAGACCTGCATGGACACCCATCACCAAAGCATGCACACTTGAGACAATCACCTATCCAACCAAAACTACTACTCGCACAAGCCTAAGCTGCCTGGCAATCACAACCATACAGGGCAACACACCCATGCACAAGATGGCACACACATATAACACTGCATTTACATCCACACAGGTCCCCCATCCAACATCACCGGAGAGGAGCTGCCAGCAACATCCAGTCCCCCCACAGAAGAGGCCCACAGTGATGACAGCAGCTCTGCACGCCTGGATCAGGATGACCAACCTGGCCCAGCAGGGACCTCCAGACAGTCGGTTACCCAGGCACAGTCCCATACGACCACAGAGCCTCCTCCCTCAGGGTACACCACCACTGTACCCACTAAGCAGACCCATACCTCTGCCCCAGGACACGTCAATCACCACTGTGTCCACCACTACAGGGATCCCAGGCCACCCCACAAACACAGGATGATCAGGGACCTGGGGTCAGTGGCAGTGGGCACACGGTTCAGGGGACAGAGGCACAGGACAAGAGGGAAGCTGGGAGGACTGCTGTGCGACAGGGGGAGGACAGGCCCAGGGAACCGACTCTCTACAAGGCACTCACCAACATCCTGGGAGCATACCACCATTCCCAGGAGACGATGGGCCAGATACTGGCCAAGTTGCAGGAGACCCAGTACCTGGGGATCAGTGAGGACCTGAGGGACATCCACACCACCCTGGTCACCATTGTAGGGGTGCTGTCAGGGAGACCAGATCCTCGGGGTCGGCGCACGTTCCCAACATGTCCACCACAAGACAGCTCCAAAACTCTGATAGAAATATCACAGAGCCTAAGAGAGTCCAAGTGGGGAAAAGGGGATTAGGTAGGGAACAGCTGGGAAGGAGACCTGTAGGAAGCAAAAGGTTAAACAACACAATATCAGAATATAATCACATTGACTTTCACTAGACTATGGTACTAAGCATTGTCTTACAGTTACCATGGATAATGTAAGAAGTGACTTTAACTAGATCTCAAGAGCTCTAGGAACCTGGAACAAATCAAGAATGATTAATGCAATGTTTCCTATTAGCTATTCATAAAATGTCACATAATGTCTAGAAATACAAGAACTTTCTAGAATACTGTTTTAGAACAAACGCTGCATTTTTAACATGAGGACAAAACAATCTGAAACATTCACATTCTGAATTTATCATCTTCACAGGAAACCCATAGGCTCAGGATAAATGTGTGTACTTCAACAAACATTACACATCAAAGGTTTTACTTGTCATGAAATGATCGCGCACACTTGCCAATCTAAACACCAAGTTTTACATGCAGGAAATGAATCGTGCACACTGCCGATTCTAACAAGAATATGTAAATGCCATGAAATGATCGCGCACACTGTTGCCGATCTGCACACCAAGTTTTACTTGCGGGAAATGAATCGCGCACACTTCCGATTCTAACAAGAATATGCAAATGCCAAGAAATGATCGTGCAAGCCTTTGTCGATCTGAACACCAAGATTTACTTGTGGTAAATGAATTGCGCTCACTGCCGATTCTAACAAGAATATGCAAATGCCAAGAAATGATCGCGCAAGCCTTTGCCGATCTGAACACCAAGATTTACATGTGGTAAATGAATCGCGCTCACTGCCGATTCTAACAAGAATATGCAAATGCCAAGAAATGATCGCGCAAGCCTTTGTCGATCTGAACATCAAGATTTACATTGGAGCAATGATTCGCATACTCTGAAAGTTTCACGAGTAGGACCAAAACTCAAGAGTCTTTTAGAACGGGGTCGGGCCCAGCCCGACCTCCGTCTAACCACCTTGCTCAGGGATCACCAAGATAATGCGGGGCAGGCCTGGAACATCAAGGTAGGCCTCCGGAACAGGAGCTCAGGAAATTGCTGCTGCTCTGCACCGGGACCTCTGAATAGTGAGCACGTGGAGCTGGGCTGGCTCCCTTATGTAGAGTCTGGCCCAGCCCACAAACCACACCCAGTCATGCTGCAGAGAAAGTTTCTAGAAGGTCCTAGAAAGGGACCACACTCAGTCTGCAGCAATACCTTACAAATGAACAGTTATTGCAAACACCATAAATAGTGTTTTTCAAGGTTAAGGTCTGCAATGCAAAAGGTTAGTATACTGCATTTAAACACAATGCATGAATTATGCTCTTGCATAAAGGCTGGGTTTTTGCATTTTTGTCACTAGTAGAGCGCGCACTGTCCTGATGTTGACAGGTGCTGGCAGACATGGCCAACACCATGAGGGAGGCAGTGGCACACCAACGGGCCCCTGATACTAGCCACACCAATGAACAGCCCTCCACCTCCGCTGACGCTAGTGGACAGGAGACCCTGCCACAGGAACAACAGGTCACCAGCACCCCACCCCCTGCAGAAGGAGAACCACCCTGCAAACGGTCCCTGCGATCCAGGCAGAAACCAGAGAACATTGCCAAGACACCCACCCGGAAATAAGACTCTCCTGATTGTCACCCTTGTGTCCCACTCTGTCACCCTGTCCACCTTCAACTGCCATTGCTCCACTTCCCATGCTCCCTTGGACAATGCACCTGTGATACAAATGGACTGGAACTCTTACCTGGACTCTCCTCCACCACCCCCCAGCCTATAGCAATACCCCATCCACTTATTAGCACATAAATAAACATCCTTGTAAAAAATACAAGTATTGAGTCTGTCAAGTGATAGAACTATGTATTCGTTTAACAATCTGTAGACATTGCAATTCAACTGTACAGTAATGTATACGTAGGTATGACCTGTATTTTGCTGCAGTCAATATACCAGGAGCCAGAGTGGGGCACAGATATCTGTAGATAGACATGTCAAAGGGTACAGTAAGTGGTCATAGTAGTAGGAATCTCAGCCTGCCAGTGAAAATTTACAATACGAAAATGCAATGGAAGGTGAAGTTACAGTGTCTTCCCTGTGTGTCACTGGAAGTACTGTCGTATGACTGATGTTCTATTGACCACATCCTCATCCTCTGCCTCATCTTCGTCACTGTCCACAGGCTCCACCGCTGCCACTCGCCCATCTCCAGCCTCGCCCTCCTGCAGAAAAGGCACCTGGCAAAATAAGGCACGGTTGTGCAACATGCAACATGCCACGGTGATCTGGCACACCTTTTTGGGTGAGTAGTACAGGGAACCACCTGTTAGATGGAGGCACCAAAACCTGGCCTTCAGGAAGCCGAAGGTTCACTCTATAATTCTTCTTGTTCGCCCATGTGCCTCATTGTAATGTTCCTCTGCCCTTGTCCTGGGATTCCTCACTGGGGTCAGTAGCCATGAGAAGTTGGGGTAACCAGAGTCACCTGCAAATACCGAGGGATATCTGTTAGCCAGACACTAACCCTTAGGGCAAACCCCATACACCAACATATAATGGATGGGGACCATGGACTCACCTATTAGCCACACCCTGTGCCTCTGGAGGTGAGCCATCACATATGGGATGCTGATATTCCTCAAGCAAAAGGCATCATGCACAGACCCAGGATACTTTGCATTGGCATGGGAGATGTACTGGTCCTCCAGGCACACTATCTGCACATTCATCGAGTGAAAGCTCTTTCGATTTCTGAACACCTGTTAATTTCTCCAGTGGGGGGGACAAACGCAATATGTGCACCATCAATTGCCCCATTGATGTTGGGGATATGTCCCATTGCATAGAAGTCAGCTTTCACTGTGGCCAAATCCTCCACCTGAGGGAAAACAATGTAGCTGCGCATGTGTTTCATCAGGGCAGACAACACTCTGGTCAGCACTATTGAGAACATTGGCTGAGACATTCCTGCTGCCAAGCCCACTGTCACTTGGAAGGAGAGAGTTGCTAAGAAATGGAGCACAGATAGGACTTACACAAGAGGGGTGATCCCAGTGGAGTGACGGATAGCAGAGATCAGGTCTGGCTCCAATTGGGCACACAGTTCTTGGATTGTGGCCCTGTCAAGTCTGTAGGTGAGGATAATGTGCCTGTCCTCCATTGTTGCCAAGTCCACCAGGGGTCTGTACACAGGAGGATGTCTTCATCTCCTATTCACCCTCAGCGGTTGTAATCTAGGGGGCAAAACGATTAGCATCTGGTCAGTATTCAACATTTCCAAAATGTACAGTGCATTGCATGTTGTGACAGAAATAGTATGTTGTTTTATAGGCCCAAGTGGTGCCTATGTGTGCTGTGACGCAGTTAGGTGCCATGACCTGCCTCCCCCCGAAATGGCGTCCGCCTGTCCTGTGTGGATGGACAGGTGGAAATGAGGTAATGCCACTGACGTTGTGTGCCGTTGCGGAAGGCGGTCGAGTACCGCTGTGCAACTCCTCATTGGTTGTCAATGGGCCCTATGGGTTACAGTAGCCAATGGTGATGTACGCAGGCTGTGACGGTACGCACCGCGGCGGACGTGATCTCCATTTTCTATCTGTTCTCTCACTTGCTACCTGACCTTCAACAGGAGAGGACCTACACTGCATGTGCTGCTGTGACCTGTGTCTGGAACCGACCATGGTTTGTGTCACTGGAGAAAGGGCCCCTGCTTTCACCGCTGCAGAGTTGGAGAGACTGGTGGATGGGATCCTACCCCAGTACCGAGTGCTGTATGGGCCTCCAGACCAACAGGTGAGTACACTGTGAGCACGATGCATGGGTCATGAATGCATTGAGTGCTGTATGTGAGGGCCTCGTGTAAGAGGGTGGGTGGTTGAAGGGTCCTGGGCAGCGTGCTACATGTATGGTGGGCAATGTATGTGTGTAAGGGGATGGGAGGGATATGGTGGGCGATTAGTGTAACTGGCCGGACGGTATGACTGACGCCATTTTTCTATGTGTATTTCCTCTGTAGGTCAGCACCCATCAGAAAAAGGGTATATCGCGTGCCATCACCAAGGATGTGCGGACCCTGGGGGTCTACAGCAGGCGGAGCACCCACTGTCGCAAACGGTGGGAGGACCTGAGACGCTGGGCATGGAAGACGGCGGAGGCCCAGCTGGGGATGGCCTCCCAACGAGGAAGGGGTGCCTGTCGAACCCTGACCCCCCTGATGTTCCACTTACTGGCGGTGGCCTATCCGGAGCTGTATGGGTGCTTGAGGCCATCACAGCAGCCACAAGGGGGTGAGTACAGTTTCCCAATATACTACTTGCACGTGGTGGGGTGGTCTCTGGGTGGTGGGGTGGGCCTGTTGGTGCCCCTAGGCCAGGCCAGACATTGCAGGGTAGGTACCTTGTTGGGCAGGGGCTGATGAACTCCACCTCCAACCAAGCTAGTGGGCATCCACTATTGGGCAGGGCTCTGTGGGTCTCAGGTATGCTGCAATTGGCGTTAGGTATTACTGTCCTTGGCACGGTGACTAGCATTCTGACTGTTAGTGCATTGCCTAGTGCGTAGGGCTGTTCCCTGTGTGTTGTGTACGCCAATGGTGGTGTTGTTGCTGCCATTGACCAAGTGTATCCTCTGTCTCTTCCCCCCTTTTTGTTTTGTCACCCTGTCCTTATGTACATTAGCATCATCTGGCGGAGGAGCAGAGGCACCGGCAACGGAGGGAGCTGCATCCCACAGGGCCCATGAGGCCAAATCCACTGACGGTGAGGGCACCAGTGGGACAGAGGGTGAGTGGAGCACCACAGCGGAGACAGGAGGGGACAGTTCTGAAAGTGATACCTCCTCCGATGGAAGCTTCCTAGTGGTGGCGGACAGCTCTGTGGCCACCCCAACTACAGGTACAGCAGCCACCTCGTACCAGCACCGCCCTCCCAGCAGCCCCTCAGCGAGTTTCCTATGCCGCTCACCCAGGAGGGTGGGCATCTCCTTCGCCCCAGGCACCTCAGGCCCTGCCCCAGTTAGCCCTGCTGCCCTGAGTGAGGAGGCTATTGACCTCCTGAGATCCATCTCTGTTGGGCAGTCAACCTTAGTGAATGCCATCCAGGGGCTGGCAGGGCATTTGCAACAAACAAATGCATTCCTGAAGGGCATTCCCTCTGGCATGGCGGCCCAAAAGAGATCATTCCAGGCTCTGGCCTCCTCCCTGATGGCAGCCATTGTTCCTGTCTCTAGCCTCCCCCCTCCAACTTCCTCTGCCCAGTCCCATTTCCCTCAACCCCAACCCATCCCAAGCACACATTCAGACCAGCATGCACCCAAGACAACACACAGGAGTGGCTCAGGCCAACACAAGCACCACACATCATCCCACAGGCACTCACACAAACACCATCCAGATGCAGACACACCAGCATCCACTGCCTCCACTGTGTCCCCCTCCTCCTCCACCTCCCTCCCAGTAGCGTCTCCACTCACACCTTCATGCACTACATCCACACCCACTACCTCCATCACCATCACGTCTATCACTACACGCCCCTCACTTGCAGTCACCACCCTTACATCCATGCACAAGTCCCCTGTGTCCTCTCCCACTGTGTCTGTAACCCCTCCGCCCAAAGTACACAAACGCAAGCACTCAGACACCCAACAGCCATTCACCTCACAACAGCATCCAGCCCATGCACCTGCACCCAAACACAGCAGACAGACACCTCCAACAACCACCCCCTTATTCTCCACTCCCAAACCTTCACCCTCTTCCCACCCCAGTGTCCCTAAGAAGCTTTTCCTCTCCACTGTTGACCTCTTCCCTACTTCTCCCCCCTTCCTCCCCGTCCTTCGCATCGGCCCGGGTGGGCAGAACCCAGGCTAGCACCTCAGCCAACCAGTCCACGGCCAGAGTAGTTTTGGCAGCTAATGCAGGTGTGAGAGGCTCCAAGGAAACACCCATCAGCACTGACAGTGTGCCTGCACTAGCTGCCAAGGGCAAGGGCAAGGATGTACCACCAGCTGCCAAGGGGAAGGGCAAGGATGTGCCACCAGGTGGCAAGGAGGCACCACCGGCTTACAAGGCGAAGGGCAAGGAGGCACCACCAGCTGGCAAGGAGGCACCACCAGATGGCAAGGGCACGGGCAAGGAGGCACCACCAGATGGCAAGGGCAAGGAGGCACCACCAGTGCAAGGTCAAGGAGGCACCTCCAGATGGCAAGGGCAAGGGCAAAGGGCCTGCCCCTGCAGGCAGGAAGGACAGGAGGCCTGGTGCTGGGACTGAATCTGAGCCCCCAACACCAACCATGGTACTTCAGCCATCCGAGGCTGCAGGGGAAGGGCTGGAGCCTCCCCCCACCACTGCCTGCACCAGCACCACTGCCAGCAGCAGCAGCCCCAGTGGGCAGCTGACCGAGGCTTCAGGGGAAGGACTGGAGCCTCCCCCCACCACTGGCAGCACCGACACCAGCACCGCCACCAGCACCGCCACCTGCACCGCCACCAGTAGCAGCAGCCCTAGTGGGCAGCCGTCCGAGGCTGCAGGGGAAGGGCTGGAGCCTCCCCCCACCACTGGCATCACCGACACTAGCACCGGCCCTGCCACCACTGAGCAACCGTCGCCGCCTGTGGGCAGTGTGTAGTCCTGCCTTCATGGACTGTAGTGCATCCTGACCACTGTAAAGCATGTGGGTCTGACACCCAGGTGAGTGACTGTGACCTTGCACTCCCCGAATGCTGCAACACAGGGCACAAAGCCCCCTCCAGAACCAGTGGAAGAAGGTCTACTCACCCCCTCCATGCCGGGATGAAGAACACTTGGCACAAGGCCCCCTCCAGATCCAGTGGAATAAGCCATCCACTCACCCCCTCCTTGCCAGGATGAAGCACACTGGGCACAAGGCCCCCTCCAGAACCAGTGGAGAAGCCATCCACTTCAGAGACTGTGGCCTTGCACTCCCCAGGACCAAGCAGTGGGCAAACCACCCACTAGAGAGACTGTGGCTTTGCACTCCCCAGGACCAACCAGTGGCCAACCCACCCACTTGAGAGACTGTGGCCTTGCACTCCCCAGGACCAAGCAGTGGGCAAACCACCCACTTGAGAGACTGTGGCTTTGCACTCTCCAGGACCAAACAGTGGGCCAACCACCCACTAGAGAGACTTTGGCTTTGCACTTCCCAGGACCAAAAAGTGGGCAAACCACCCACTAGAGAGACTGTGGCTTTGCACTCCCCAGGACCGAGCACAGGACAAGGACCATGCCCCTCAAGGACAAGTGGTGTTGTACCATCTTCTGACTGAGGTGCCCCCCATTTTCCGTCCCCCTGAGGTGCCTGTGTATTTTCGACCTGGTGCCCCTGCAGTGTTCTCTTCGTGTTGATGCAATAGTAAGATGGGGCCTCGGCCTATGTGATGTAGCCCTGTGGCCAACAGACATTATGGACTGGGCAGTGTCCCTCCATTTGTATATATGTAAATACTGATTTGATTTTTGAGGATGTATTTCTAGTATTTTATCTTATTACACTCACTTCAATCACTTCCTTTTGTCCTTGCATTATTCCTGAGGGGTACGGGGTGGATGTGTAATGTTGTTGCATCTGTTTGTGTGTATGCTGTTGGGGGTGGTGTTGGGGGTGTTGCGTGTGTGGGTCACTCTCTTTTTCCTCCCCTTCCCCTGTGTGCTAGGCGGCAGTACTCACCGTGGTCGGCGGCGGCGGCGCTGGTATTCCTGGTGTAGGAGGAGGTAGACCAGCATGGGGAACACCTGCAGTTCGGGCTCCATGGCGGCGTGGTTCTTCCCTGGGTCTCCAGAGGTGAGTCCATTGACTTCTGAGATCTGTTTACACCATGCTTTTGATGTCGTTGGTACCACCCTGGAAAAGGTGGCGATAGGCCTCTTGTAATACTGTGGGTGGTACATTGTCTTCCGCCTGGCTGTTGGTGGTTACCGCCACAGTGCTTGTTGCTACCGCCGTGGTGGTCGGTGTGTTAAAGTGGCTGTCTGTGTGGGCAGTTTCCGCCGTGGTCATAATCCCATTTTTTTTACCGCCGGCTTGTTGGCGGTATTATCGCCGCTTATCACCGACCGCCAGGGTTGTAATGAGGGCCATAGTGTGGGGAAACTATGTGAACAATGGTTAAAATTTCCCACACTAAAAGCCGTTAAAGAACAGGTCAGTCTCCTGTGAGATGAAATAGACTTACATGATTTCTTGTTAGATCCTAGAAAACCATGCACAATGTGCTTCCGATATAGGCAATATATCATGAACTTTGGAAGCTTTCCCAAAAACAAGCTGCTGCCTGGTTAAGACAAATAGACCAGGAAAAATTGCAAATAACTTCAGCCGTTGTTGATAATGGTATGAACACATTGTCCAACTGCATTTACACACTAAATAATATTGTGTCATCTGCAATTGACATTATTCAGAATGACATGTCATTTTTGCATCAAGGGCACAGTCAACTTAGATCCATTTATGCAGTTAGGTTGGATGTTACAAGTTCTGAAAAGTGGTCATGTGCCTTGACAATACACTTACTCTGCTTAGTTATCTGCTGGTTTTAATTTGACATGCAGACAACAGATAATGGCTAAGAAAGAAGCTACTTACATCATGCTTAACATTGAAAAGTTAGAAAAGTTGCTTTTCACTGTGGCGGAAATGCCATCAGCAGTAGGATTAATACACGGAGTAATTAATCTGCCAATTTCAACATTTCAGTTCACTTCATGCTTGAAACACATCCCAGTAGGCAGATTTGAGTGCAGAGGTGTGGGAGCCACCCTTTGCATACAAATGTTTCAATGGCTTTAAGGAGGTCTTTCTTAGTGGCAGCGAATGCGAGACTTCTGTGAGCCATTTGATGATTTGCAACAGCTGTTCTTGCAGCACGCAGATTGTAATGCTTCAGTAGCAAACTTAACTGGTTATCTGAAAGGTGCTCTTGTCCCTTTGATTCGCTCAGCATTCCAGGTGCTCTTGAATGGAGTTATGTGATGCTGAACAATGAAGGATGCTGTGGTATGCGGTCCGGAATCACCTACATGGTTTCGGTCTCCCAATTTGTGAATTGTTACAGAAATGTGCTTTTCCCCCACACACGAGAGATAAAAGTAGCTGACATATGGCCTCATTGATTGCTAATTCGAATTACATTTTTGACAAGCTAAGCAGACTGAAGGCTCTTTTGGTGCAAAAACACATGGCGCATACATCTGTCCGCAAGACCTATGATCTGCAAGTGGCAAGGTCATCTGCAGATACACAGTCCCTTTTAAATTCAAACTTTCCAGAACATTTTGGTGAATTGATTTGATGCATTTTTAGTACATCCAACACCACTGGGAGTGTACACTTTTTTTTATAGCTGTTCGGTTCTGGTTTTGTCAGCACCTTCCAAACTCTTTGGGGTAATACTTTCAGCCATACATTCACTATTTTTGGGGGTCTTTGGTGGATTTGCAATAACTTTGGCATTAATTGGCGGTATTCTGCTGTTGCTGTTTTTCATTTGCAGTGGCTTCCCCATAACAACAAAGAGAAATGATGGTGCTTCGACCAGCCCAACTTTGTCATGAAGCCATGATACAGTACTTTGGAGTACCACTCCTGGAAGAACTGGAGTCTAACTGGTCATTGTCATTCAGACCAGTTTTGAATTGAGTGCAACCCGTCTTTCGATGCTTGTAGTGCCCATTCGAACATGCTCCGGAAGGGTGTCTTGCTATGCAATGCGTGCATACCTTCTTTGGATGCAGGTCTGATTGTGTTCTCGCTGAGGGATCATTGGCAGACGTATCCATTGAGATTACGGTTGCTGCAGGATGCTTCCTAAGAGCCGCCCTTTGTGGATCTAGTGGCTCCTGATGCTATAACACCTGGCAGTACATAGAATGCTGCCTCCTAGGCCAGAGGATTAACTTATCGCCTGCTGGAATCGGATCTTTCTTGGATTCTATCACTGTTAATGATGTTGGTAATTTTTTGTGGGATCACAATTATTGCTGAACATTGACAGTTGGCCTTAATTTGCATCTGAGTTTTTATGAAATTCTAAATAACCCATTTTAATTTTGCTCAATTTTGGTCTGTCCTGCTTGTCAACATGGACATTTTTATCTCTTTTATGTACTTTTTATCTTGCTTTTTAGATACATATTGTGGGAATAGTGATTTTAGAATAAGGTTTTTAACATAGACCTCTGCACTCTTGCACTGACATTGGGGAGGGTGTAGTGGGGTTATTTTAGCCCTTCGCAAGGCCACATTTATTTTAGCTCTAGGCCTCAGGCCTACGCCTTTTCACCTAGCTGCATTTCATTTTATTCCTTTTATTATTTTAGCAAGGCTTCATGTTACTGGAGATGTTTTGTTATTTTTATCAGTTGTCTTTCACACAGAATGTATTAGTTCTTTTGCAGGACATTTCATCTTGTGCTCAGCCCAAGGCTGTACATGATTATTTACTGAGTATTAGTGTTATCACATCTGGGCAGTTTATAGAACAACAATATGTTTACTATAAAACAACATGCTGCCCAAACTAAGGCAGAGGGGATATTCTAGTCAGCCAGCCATCTTATGCTGTATCATGGTGTTGCAGCCCTGCTGAACCTGGCGTCTTCTCCCCCATTACTTGGGAGGACTGCCAGCAGACCAGCAGACCCCCCCTCCAACCAATAACTTAGGTATGGGGATGGGCTTTCCTTAGAGAAACTATTATGGGCAGATTATGGCTAACACTGCTATTGCTCTCATGTAGATTTTTTGTGGTGCAGGTAGGGATTTTAGACTCACTATTGTGACAGAAAGTTAGGACTTTTTGTCTGTTTCACTTTTCTGGTCACCTCAATAATAGTGTATTTTATTATCCTAATAATCGCAATTCATGCCTTTTTTACAAAGAACGCAGTTGCTTCAATAAAATGTATTGAACCAAATCCTGCTTCTGTTTATCTTTTACATGCATGAGACTTGTGTAACTGAGAGATGGGGGTAAGATTGGTTCCACCACAACTTTCCAGAGAAGTCATAGAGTGTCATGTGTCAGACTGCCACAAATCACCTTTACTCTTGGGTTCTGGTGAGGTGCTGCTAGCTATTCGAAAGGGCTAGGCCAACAGCTATCAGACGTGTAGAATAAGGCTCAGTCCACCACAAATAGTGGCGCTGCCACCCAAAATCATATCTCTTCCCTATGATAAGAGTCCTACAACACTCCATTTTAGTTAACCTGTCCAGCTTATTTGTCTTTGGTCCCAAATCTCTTCTACACAATGGAGTCTGCCATCTTAAATCATGGAGACTGTCATCTTTGACAATGGAGGCTGCTATTTTTCCTCAAATTATTCAGAATCAGCAACATTTCGGCCTTTGACACAGAAGTCCTCTGTGCCTATCTTTCCAAGACTTGTGAAAGTGTCACTTCATTCAGATATAGACATCACCAAAACACCCAGTGCGACATCTGTTTGGGACAAGTGCCTTTTTCAAGGCCTTATAACAACCATAACTCAAATAATGTAGTCTATAATGATGTACAACACATTTCATTCTGCCTTCACGAACTGGAGCCAGGATTGTGTTCTCTTGTGGACACAATCTCTTAGCTCTTGGCCTTCTGCTCAAAATAGATGACAGGCTATTGCAGACAGACAACAGACCCTGTTGTCCAGTTAAGCCTATCACCTCCGAAACTTAGACCTAATTTTTATTTATCTGCTAGAACTAGCATAGCGCTTAGAGAGAGCACAATGAGGGTTTGAGGGCTTTAAATTGTGATATTATGATTTTCCCTGTTTTCACTGACATTGAAAATCTTAGTTGCTTTTTATTATCGTCTGTGATGTTACCAATATTATGTGCACTAGATCCAGATATTTTATAATAACTATTTTAAAATAATTATGTTGAAATACATATTCGGTTTCTAGTGATCTTGAGTGTATAAATCATTAATGAACAATCATTTGAATTACCACTGCTCCCTGTTAGTAACCCAAAAGCATTGACACCACCTCATTTATAAATTGGATCGGGTTCTGCGTTACCTGTCTTTTACATTCAGCACTGGTGCATTGGAATAACATCACTGGTGCCTCCCATGGGTGTGAAAACAAACCTTGAAGAGCTCAGTTTACGCAGCAACTTCGTGTGCAGTGCTTTGTTCCCGAATTTCTGGTGTTGTACTAACAGACTTCTTGCTATTGAGAAGTCATTCTTTATATCAAAGGGGACCTGCTGCTCTTTCTTAATATTAAGCATTAATACTAATATTTAACTTTAACAATATAAAAGTGCACGTCCATGGGGATTGGACATGTACTGGATGAATTTTTTTTTTGATATATTTTTTTTTTTTTTATTATTGTGGGAGTTATATTCTACGTCTGTTGTGTGAACGTAGTAAATATTATTGACGAGAAGTTAAATAAAAATGTGGAACTTTTTCTATTTTGCTTGCAATGCTTTGCATGTTTTTCAGTTGCTGTAGTTTCCAGGTTTAGCTTCAACTGGTCGAAGTTTGCTCTTTTCTTATTCATATCATTTTCAAGGGGTAGATAATTTTCGCTGTAATCAATTCCAGCCAAGATGGAAAATGTATGAAGCTTTTTTTTCTCCAAGTCTGCTTTTGTGGAGCTTTTTGACACACAATAGCATTATGTAGTACAAGGGCACAAACTTTGTATTCAAAGTATCTCTGATGCTGTCCCATTGTGAGATTTAAATTATTACATGGCGAAATAAATAGAGCCATCGTGGCAACCCGGTGCTTGCTGAGATGTATACATAAATGGCATTAAATCTAGCCACTGTGTTGCAAAGACCAACGCCGTGTAGTATCTTTCAAGTCAAAGTGTAAGAGAAAGAAAAGACGGAAGGAAAGAAAGAAAGAAGGAAAGAAAGAAAGAAGGAAAGAAAGAAGGTAAATGCAGTGTTGAAGGCAAAAGTGGCCATCACGCCCTCAGGCGTATCAAACCTGTAGCACAAGACTTGGTCAAGGATAACCCCATGTCTCACTAATATCCACTTGGTTCTAAAAAGAACACAATGTAAGGAGTCCTCCTTGTCACATTCAACCTTGATCACCCTGCCCTCAGGTCCTTGGCTGGGGCCTTTCCTCCAGCCCTGACTTCCGCACTTTCACAAGATCTCTAACTATTCCCAGGATGTAGTTCTAAGAAAGCTACCTAAACATCTCTAATTTGTTGTTGACTTTGCACATGGCCCTTTCACAGTGTGCAATCCTATGTAACTCAAGTAGCCATTTGTCACAGGGGTGAGAGGATGTCTGCCACTAATGCTGTAACCAACAAAGTTTGGCAGCCGCCAGCGAAGTGGCCAACCACCTGTGAGTATGTACCGTAAGGTCTCAAATATCTAATACATCACTTACAATTGTAAGGGCTGAGGAGGCCGGTCTAACAGACAAGCTAAGGGTTTGCAACTGAAGCCAGACAGCCTTCCAAAAAGGGGTCAATCAGTGCTAGGCAGGGTGTAGCAGCCTCTAACGCAGATCATGAGGTAGTCATTTAGCACGCTCCAATTTTTGAGGCGCCAAAAACCAGACATTTAACAATTTAAAATACTGCAATTTCAGTTTAGATTCCCTATGCACCCTATTGTGATCTTGTAATAAGTTTGCCCAATCATCGGGTTCCTACTCTTTCCTCAAAAGAGTCTGCACGGTTAATCTAGAGGAGCAGAGGATCGCTCCTGAGTAAAGTGATTTAACACAAGCCCAATCTATACCCGAGACCACGCCCCCAAAGTACGTAAGTATTCTGTGACGGGCCAGCTCAATCAGCAGCGCCCCCAACCGGCTGGAAGGCAGTGTCTCCATTTATAATACTACCTATAGTCTGTCAATGTAAATCATATTTGGTTCTTAGCTCATGAAGTGCCCATCTCAATATAACTACTTTACAGTGGAGCTTTCTTTTTTCAAAAGGGGACTACCCACTCAACCTACGGGCCCCTTTCGTGCCCCTATGATGGTCTTAATTATTGGGTTACCCATATTATTCTGTGTACTGGTATAAATGAGTTATAGTGTATTACAAAGTTTTAATGCCACCCATGACGGTACCTCCCCCAGGCCTTGCATGAAGTGTATAAGTTGTGATGAATGGAAGGCTAGGCTATGTCATAGCATATGAGGCATCCGGACACCTCCTACAAATAGTATTTGCCCATAGTTTAACCGCATTCAGGCTTCACCTACAGCTGCTTCATATGTAGGCTCTACCGTCAGAACCTATCTATATTAGGAGTCGTCTGCGTAACTGGATTGGTGGCATGGCAAAGATATAATTGAAGCAGGGTGCTATAGTCATTTTATTTGTTCGCACTCTGCCCTGCAATGATAAATCTAGGTATCTCGATTTTTAACATTGCTTTTTAGTTTAGTATTTTAAAGGTAGTAGGTTATCCTCCAACATATGTGTCAGTCATCAATTAATGTAAATACCCGAGTAACGGAGTCCCTTGGGCACCCATCACATATTGTAGCTATAAAGGCTGCCTTTAGTGGTAATCTGGGACATCGGGTAAGCCTTACACTTACTACGGTTGACCTTATAACCAGTGATAAAAGTGAAACTGTCAATAAGTGGCGACTGCTGGGACGAAATCTTGGGGTTGGTTAAGGTAAGTGATATGTTGTCTGCAAAGAAAAATAAAAAAAATGTGTCTGGCCTCTGTCTGAACTCGCAGTACCTCCTAGGACTGGCTAGTGGATGCAGAAAATAGCTCTAGAGCCAGTAAGAATAGAAGCATGGACAATAAGCATCCATGTTGGGTGTGCTTTTGATATGAATCCTCTTGGACAGGAAGGCCCGGAGTTGATATCTGCCATGGCAGAGTACATATAATGAAATCCTCTTCCATGTCTGTTCTAGTTAGTATATTAAAAAGTAATCCCATTCTACATGATCGATCGCCTTCTTGGCATGGCAGGAGATGACAAGAACTTCAGTCTCCTCAAGCTTAGTTTACCATAAAACATGCGTCAACGTGCAAAGATTGTGGGCACAACTAGCCCGGAACAAAGTCCACCTGTGAACTACCAAAGTATGCATGACTCTGCAGAGCCACTTTGCCAAGACTTTAACCAATAATTTAAGGCAGCATTTAGTAAGGATACAGAACAATAATTGGAGCAGTCCAGAGGTCCGTAGCTTTTTGGGGATTAGGGGTAATCTTTGCCTTATTTGATGCAGCCTCCTTAAGTACATGGTAAAATATTATATACCAGTAATGTTTTGTAAAATTCATTGGACTGTTCATCCTCTCCCAGTGATTTACATATTTGCAGTTCAGAGATAGCTTCTGTAATCTCCTCCTTCAGGATCTTTCCCTCTAAGTGCAGACCTCAATCTCCTGATAATGTGGGAAGAAGGAGGGCTGCATGCATGTGTCCATCTGAGTATGTGTGGCCTTATGTTTTGGATGGTACAGGGATTCATTGTAGGATGCAGAGTGTTCAGTAGTGTCAAGGAGGTGCACCAGAATCCTACTGTGGGCGCATTTTTTATCCATTGCAGGAATCAAATGCACAACAAGGTCGACGGACCTTTGGACCAAGAAAGATGTGTGGTGAACCATCAACAATAACTTCAACACCACCCCAACAAACATAAGCTCAAAGTCATGTAGACTATGCACAAAACCAAGTTATAGAGATACATAATCACTAAGGTTTGCCTAAAGCGATGAAATAGGTTCAGACATACTAACATCAATAAAATTAAGCATTCAAGAAGAATTATAGTAAACAAAAATATCGGAGACACAGAAATCACACAGTGCTCAGATTTCACAACAACTTAGTCAATTCAAATTCAATTGCCAACAATCTTTGGATGGGCATAGGTCAACCTTACGGCTAACCAAATTAGGGAAATACATGTTTGGGAGAAACACATGCGGACAAAATACAAAACTACAAAAAGGAACTCGGATTACAGGTCACTCACTAAAAGGGAAAAATTAAATAGTAAGCATGGTGGAGTTTCTAACTTAAAAAGGGCATTTCAAGGGGTAAGGGCAAATGGCAGATAGGAAAATACCTCTCCATGGGACACAGCATTCAGGGAATCTTCATCAGCAAAGCATCAAGTCAGCAAGGAATCTACAAGCATCAGGAAAGTGTCTGTCTCTGACCAAGACAGGGCTGCTCCGGTCTCCTCTCTGAGCAAAGTTTGATCATTCAACAGTATATTAATCCACATGAAATGTTCCGATCTGCCTCTCATGTCACTTCATGTTATGCTAAAGGGGCATCATCAATCATAAATTATCGGCATACTTCAGGATACAACAGTTCGACATTTTCCTAAGTCTGTCATGGAAAAAAAAATTCCATGTGACTCCAATGGGTTGAATCATTTGTACATGATTTCAGTCCATGTTCCTGCATTATAAAACGTTCAAGGCCAACTGGGTACAGTTTCTCTACAGTTAAACAAAAGACTTTTAACAAATGGGACTTTGCTTCTCCTGGGAACGAAATCTGAAAAGAGATTTCACATTATGAAAAAATAACTCAACACTTTTACATGACTGTGAAATGCAAGCTCTGTAGGCCTTAGGTATGCTAACACAAGAGAAATATAAAATGCATTTGAATAATGCTTGTTAATAAAACACACAATAGGCAAATTAATAAATTCAGCATTAATAATATTTCATCAGTATACGTAAAACATTTCATTTATAATGGAGAAGCTTTGTTGTTGCATTACATTAAGTATAACAGTGAAGGGCATTTTTCTCACTTGCACATAACATCAAAATCATGAATTTTTCATAAAACACAAGAAATCTTAATTCATTTCGACATTGGCTATTAGCGTAGAGTCTAAATTATATTTAACATCAACTTTAACCTTCTGGCATGTGATTTATCTAAAAAGGCACCGATATTGAACTGTGAATGTGAGCAAATTGCCCATTTAAAATGTGTGTCCGTGCAGCTTTCTATGTTAGTTTTGCTCTGATTTACCTTCAAGAGCTTAACTTTTCACAGTCTCCTGACTTCAGTGACATGAGGGGCAGAGCTAAAATTTACACTCTTTCACTACCATCACCGTCACCTATGGCAGCAATGGCCATTTGAGATAATTGCTGCTTGAGTTGTGCTGCAAGTATATCCCAGCCTTTTCCCCATACTCATAATGCAGCTGTCGGAGTCTAAGCAGTGTCCTCTCTGCTGCCTCATTATAAAAGGAATGAAGCTGAAGCGAGGCCATCTCTTGTCACCATTTAGCCATTCAGGATGGATCTGACATATTTTTTGTAAGGTGTAGTATTGTGGCCTCCAATGCCAATTGCTCAGAACAGCACTGTGCCTGGTCACTGCAGAGTCTTGCATAAGTTGACCATGCCACATCGTCTTACCTACAGTCCATATTATAGCATTTCATGAGGGTAACCCTTTATTGTTTTATAAATACGTACTATGTGATGATGTAGCATTTCTGTACTCCGAGGCATACCAATATGCCATCGCTTTAATATTCCATCTGTCCAGAGGTGATACAACGTCACCAAAGTCTAAGACCAGTTGTATTGGGCTGCGAGCAGTTATACCACTCTTAAGAATCTTGCAGCGGGTTACATCTGATAGCAATCACCCTTGTAACAAGAAGGGAACTATATGCCATAGTGTACCACAGTGGCAAGAAAAGAAAGTATAATCTTTGAAACCCCAGATGTCTCTTAAACCATGATCACCTCTCAGATCATGTAGTATCACTCTGTCTTTGGCGTTGTAAACTTCTGTGTGTCCTGATCTATCCAGAAGAGGATCTAAGGGAAGATTCCAGTCCATGCCCACTTGCACCGGCATCCTTCCAAACTCCACCAAAGATCGTGACAGTCGTGCCAGAAAATGCTGATTGTTTACTTTAGGGGCATATGTTGACGCAAATACCACATTCCTATCCATTATTCTCAGCTGCACATAAAAGTACCAACCCTCCTCACCTACCCACGTCTTAAGGACTCTGTGAGTCTCTTATTAACGAAAATTGCGACCCCACACTTCTTGATTCAGGTTCTGGAGTGGGAGGAGTCCCTTTGTGTTTCTACCATTCTGCTGCTGCTTACCACTGTCCCAAAGCTTTCGAAACTCATCACGGGATAAATGTGTCTCTTGTATAATTGCAATTTCTGTTCATTTAGAGTGCAAACAATGCAAAACGTTCTTTATTTGATTAAATGTGGCATACCATTGACATTTAGAGGCACAATTATTAAATATGCATGCATCTTACTGTTCAACAGTGGAAGGGATATGTAATACTAACCAATAGATCTGGAAGGAGGACCCCCCACACTTTGATAAAGACATTCACAGATTATTGTTAACTGTTAAGGTTACTGCTAGTCGTATTACCATATATCATATATACTGAATTTCATCCAATACATATAAACTTCTATTCATTTCAGTTTACAACTATAACATATTGAATATATTTTAAAACTTTACAGGTAACTGAGATGAAGTAGGTGAAAATATTAAGTTTAGACCAGTCTTCAAGTTCTGTATGTTGTTACATCCAAATACTTCCCATGTAAAGAGATCCTCCTAAAAGGCAACAAATGCGTACCAACAAATAGGACATGCTTAAGATCTTGAATTATAAAACTGCTTAGTTTGCAGGTCCTTTTTAGATAACTATTTAAGGAATAATGTTCCATCCTCCCTGGTTCACTTTTAGGGGCACCCCATCTCCTTCCCCGTAGCATAAATTAAGATAAAATCTCCAAAATTATATTTCACCAAAATATTGATGGCGTAGGTGTGATTTCCCTGTATTAGGAGTTCAACAGTAATGATAGTCGATGCATCTTTTAACAGGAGACATCATGTTGTGTAACTAGGCATAATTTACAGATTATTGAGCTCTACCTTAGTGCATGCATTATTCATATCCTGAACTCGATCTTCAACGAGATTTGATTTTAATATAGCATGACTAAAATTAACAATACATGTATAAAATGATTTAGAGTCTTCTCGTAATTCATTGAAAAATACCGTCCTCATAGGCCGTCTTTGCACTCAATAGCTGTTCTCATAATATCCTCACATAAATGTTTGTTAATCCCACTTGGCCCAACCGGACAGACAATGGTCCCTGCAGACCTAGCGGGCTAATCCAAAATTGAACTTCAGTTTTCTCACATTTTGTTTCAAATTTCTAACATGACGTAAACTCAGAAACAAACGTCAGCATGGATGAAACTGTAGTCTCATATGTCCATCTCAAATTAATAATAATTATGTTATTCTGGACTTTCAGGCAGTCTTGCCATGAGAGTACCCACCCCTACTGTCATGCTTACACCACCATAATAGGGGTAATTCTTTATATATTGTGGGCCCTCTTGGCACAATGGTGCCCAACACTAGTGTACTACTTGAACAGGCATAATATCGGTAATTCTTGGCAATTTTATAAATTTGTGACTATTGCTGTCTGAGGCCTCTAATTGTAAAATAGGTGTAACCTGTCTACGTCCGCCCATCCCTCTTCCATTAATCCATCCATACACTCACTGTGTCACCCAGCGATGCTATCACTTAATCAACTATTCATTAACTCATTAACCCATTCATAATGCATCCAGCGACCCATTCATTCACTCATTCAACCATCGACTTTGTCTCACATTCATCCATCCACACAACAAAACAAATAACTCACTTTCACTTTTAAAACAATTATGTTTTTTGGCTCTGTCAATGTTTGTCTGATTTCAAAGTCTAGTACAGGGTCCCATTTTTGTTGTTATTTATGGATCTGTAAAGCGCGACAATTAACCCCATAAGTATACTGGTGCTAAGGAGCAGGCAGCAGCTGGAATCTAGATAGAGTTAAAACGTCAGGTTTTCATTTTTTCTGAAAATACATAAATAATGGTGATCAGGCAACTTGAGCCGGAAGAAAGTTCCAGTGTTTACTGGCCAGGGAAGAGAATACACGACTACCAAGATGACTCTCTTAATGGCAGGAACACAGGTATGGCCTCAGGAGGAGCACTGCTAGGTCCAGGAGGGAAGAAAGGAGCGAAATCTGGCTTGCAGACAGATTGATCATTTATGTTTTATGGACATACAAAGTGATTCAAAGGCTGAGCGCTTCTCACCGGAGTTCATTCGGCTCATACGGGACTGTGGTGTTTGGTGGAAGATTCAGAAGTAGCATTTTGCATCTGTGGGTGGTGGGTGGATCAGGTAGTCTGGAGTTCTCAGATACAAAGGGGCAGATTTATCAGTATTCACCTTCCTATGCTGTACTCCGTGAAATGGAAAGGGCAGGAATGTGCCATATTTGACAGGATATAGCATAATCCTGTACTTTCCTTGCGCTGGTGCACAATGTCCTGCTTTGTACCAAAGCAGACACCCTGATTGCCTCTGTGCAGGAAGGGGCACCTCCATTCACAAAAATAATCCTCTGAGGCATTTTTCTCCTTCGATGTGTGCTGCACAATCCTCGATGCAGCTGAGCCGGCTCCGATTGGCGCAACAGCATTGATGCACAGGTTCTGGCAGTTGCAGGACCTTATACCCATTTCCAAGGGCCCAGCACTTGATTGCCACCACTTCGCAGGGCAAGACTTGCAGCACACAAAGTCCAGGTGCTGTAGGTGATGATGAGTCAAAGTCTTTTGTGTCTCAGAGAACAGGAGGCAAGCTAGCAAGCCCTTGGAGTCAATCTGGGTTCAAGTGAGATGGGCCCAGTCCCTCTTCAGCAGGGCAGAGGGCAGTAGGCAGCAGGGCAGCACAAAAGAAAAGCAGTTCTTCCAGAGCAGCAGTCCAGAGAGGCAGTCCTTGTAGAAGCACAGCAGTCCTTCCTCATGGCAGAGTTCTTTAAATGTCCAGTAGTGTACTGATTTGGTATGGTCAGAGGTTCAATACTTATACCCAGTTGTGCCTCTGAAGCAATTGCAGTCGGCAACTGGGAAAAGTGGCGGGGAGGGGAGAATAAAATTAAAATAAAAAATAAATTAAAAGAAAACTTACCTGAACCTCACCGCCACTCTCTGCTGCACTGCAGGCTCCCAGTCTGCCCTGCGACCAATCATGATGCTGCTCAAAGCAGCGTTATGATTGGCTGGAGCGTCCTGGCTGGGCGCTCCAATAGAGATTGGGAGCCAGGGCTTGCTCTCTCCAACCCAGCAACACAGTGACGGGTTGAGGAGAGCCCTTGTGTGCTGGCGCGAGACAGCCGACCAAACATACATGCACACTGAGGGGAGTGGTCTGTGCACTCCTCTCACTGTTCGTCACCCCCAGGGCCTCGCCCTTTTAAAAATAAAACGATAATAAATATGGTTTATTGTCATTTTATTTTTAAAGGTTTGCAGGTCCTACTGCTGGTGGGGGAGGGGTGACACTCTCCCACCATAGCGGAGGCGCCACCCTTGCTTTGAAGTGAGGGTAACTTCAAAGAAGGGTATTCCTGCTCTGGGTCCAAACTCACTGCAGGGGGATATGCAAACCTTTGTGCTGACGCAGAACACTGCCTATTCAGGTCTAAGTGTCAGCTCCTCCCTCCCATCCTGTCCAGGATGTCCCATCAGGATGTTGATGGCCCATCAGTCACACCTAAGCTCCCTTTGTGTGTGGCTGTCTAGAGGGAATTTACAAAGTCCAGCTGTCACTCAGCCCAGCCGTGTATTGGAGACAGGCTGCAGCCACACAGGGTTAAGAGCAGGAAACTGACAACTTCTTAACTGTGGCATTTTCAAAATTGTAACAAAGAGGTTTTATTATGACATTTTCATAGGTACGAAACATGGCATCTCTACTCCGTCTCAATTAGGAATTACAGCTTATTAAATGTAATAAGGCATCCCAATGTTAAAGCCTGTTAAAGCAATGATAACCTATGAGAGAGTTAGGACTCACAGTAGTGAAAAATGAATTTGGGAGTTTTTCACTACCAGCATATGTATAACTTAAAAGTATAGATCCTGCCTTGAGATTACATAGCACTCTGTCCTATGGGCTGCCTAGGGCCTACCTTAGGTTAGTTTGAGGATTAGCAAGAGGTTTTAAATGCCAAGTCGACATAGCAGAGTAACTGCACATACAGGCTCTGCAATGGCAGGTCTGAGACAGGTTTAAGGGCTTCTTGAGTGCGTGACACAAGCAGTCCTGCAGTCCCACTAATACCATTTAGTTTAGAGGTCTTGGGGACACAGAGGGGTTATTACAACTTTGGAGGAGGTGTTAATCCGTCCCAAAAGTGACGGTAAAGTGACGGATATACCACCAGCAGTATTACAAGTCCATTATATCCTATGGAACTCGTAATACGGACGGTGGTATATCTTCCACATTTGGGACGGATTAACACCTCCTCCAAAGTTGTAATAACCCCCAGAGTGTACTTTACTAGGGTCTTATAAGTAAATTAAATATGCCAATTGTTGATGTATCAATCAAACCCTGTTTAAGGGAGAGAGCACATACACTTTAGCACTGTTCAACAGTGGTAAAGTGCTCAGAGTCCTAAGGCAACATAAAGAAATCAGCAAAATGGTAAGATAAACTGGTAAAACGTTTGGGGGAAGACCACCCTAAGGTTGTGAGGTCTAAGATGATGGTAAATTTGTCAGCATGCTTAGTGCTGTTGACTGCAAACCCTAGACTAGTTGAAGCCAGCTGGCATTTGGCCAGTTACCAGCTACGCAAGTTCTCTTCATTCAGATAGTTACTTTTCGGGTTAGCAAACCATTAAGGCAATACCAAATTGACAATGGTAAGGTTAAAATTTTAAAGAACATTATTTGAAGCATTAGTCTGCCCCATGCAACGTGCAAGGGTGTAGCTTCAAAAGGGATATTACACCACCCCAATTAATGTATTCTGTAGTGACTAGGTGCCCCTACACCTGTGTGGACTCGTTTATGCATGGAGTACAACCAGTGGCTTTGAGAGGCTACCCCTCCCAAACCAGTTATACCTATTTCCAACAGGAGAGGGTGTTACCTCCCCCTCCCAAACGAAATCCTGTGTTCTTCCTTCCTGAGCTTGATCAGATCAAGCAGCAGGAGGCAGAAACCTGTCTGTGGGGTGGTAGCAGCTTGGGCTGCCCGGAAAACCCTGTAAGACTGGTGGTAGCAATGCTAGGGTTCCTCTTAGGAGCCCCCAAAGTGCATGGAATCATACTTCCAATACTTGCAACAGTATTGGGGAATGATTCCGACATGTTTGATACCAAACATGCATAGGTCCGGAGTTACCGTTATGTAGCTGGACATAGGTAGTGGCCTATGTCCAGTACACACATAGAATGGCGTCCGCACACTCATGAAGTCCATGAAAAATGGCACTGGAGTTCGTGGGGGCATCTCTGCTAGTGCATGGGGTGCCCTCACACACAGGTTCTTGTACCCTGCCCTCTGGGCTAGGAGGCAGAAAAATAAGCGCTGGCCCTCAAATATAAGTGCCTGTGCCCCGCAGCGGAAACAACAAGCACAAATTAAGCACTGCCATAGGGGCATATTTAAGAGCCCCGAGTGCCATTCGAACGCCACATTAGTGTCATTTTTTTTACACTAATGTGGCATTAGATGACCAAAAACACTGCTCCATATTTACAAAGAGGCGCAATGCATGCATTGCACCACTTTGTAACCCTTTGCGCTACATTATGCCTGCGCCAGGCATAATGTATGCAAAGGGGGCATCCCCCCGTCAGGGGAGGGCCAACAAAATGACACAAAGAAATCTATCAGAGTTCTTTACGTCATTTTTTTCCGACACTTTTAACGCCTCCTCAGAGCAGGCATTAAAAGGAGGCTTCCATTGGTTACAATGGTCCTCTGGGTGCTTTGAAAGATTAGCATCATATACCTGCAAAGCACCAGACTAACGTAAAAAAATTCTGACGCTAGTCCTCTAACTACCACCATGATGCACCGTATTTTAAATATGATGCACACGTGGTGGCGTTAGGAGGTGCTAAGGGGTGCAAGAAAAGTGCTTCTGCACTGCGTGCGGCGCCACTTTTCTTAAAAATGCCCTATAGTTCTGTTTTTTGCAGCAGGCATATTAACCCTCTATGCTACTTATGTTGAGTCAAAGCTGCCAGTAGGCAAAACTCCCATCCCTCTCTCTCTAGCAGTAACATCAATCACAAGATGTAACTTGACAATTTTAATTGTTTCTTGAAAGGCTAAAGGCACAATGAACTTTTCAGCAGGTGCTTTTAAATCACAAGTTTCAAAGTTATTGCTAAACACAGCACCCCCCTGAGGTCAGCGCCCGGTGCGGTCACACCGCTCGCACCGCCCAAAAGCCGGCACTGTATGTGCCCTTTCACGCAGGCTGCTATGGCAGGCCCGAAGAACACTTTTAATGTGCTCCGCATGGGTGGCATAATACACGCTGCAGCTCATGGAGATCCCGTTACCCTGGGTACCTAGGTACCATATACTAGGGACTTACATGGGGGCACCAGTATGCCAAATGTGGGGTGAAAAAGGTTCCAGCAACCATGTTTAAAAGCATAATCACTTGGGTCCTGGTTATCAGGATCCCAGTGAACGCAGTCAAACAGGCAAAATGTGGGGGTAACCATGCTAGAAAGAGGCTACTTTCCTACACTGAGATACACCCCAGGCAAATTGCAAGTTGCATATGCCGTCCTGTTTTTAGGTTTGACATTTAAAAGTGCTTGCACCAGTCTTGTGGAATATATTGTATCCTATATATAATAAAAAGGGATTTGATTCAGCCTCCTTCAACAATTGGCTTCTTTAGCTCAGCGGCCCTTAGCCACTGGCTTGTGACATTGTCAGTGGTATTTTGGATTAGCCAACAGTAGTATGCTAGTACTGCCTTCTTTTTCTTGGCTGCTCAGGTGTACTTTCTGCCTCTGTTGGTATACAAAGGGACTATTTTACAACTGAAAAGTTCCCTGACGTTACACATGTAATTATTTATATCGTCCATACATTGCATTCACAAATCAGTACCTTAGGTGCTACTTAGAGACCTAGATAGCTGTCTCTCTAGCTGCTTAATTGAAAAAAACATAAATAAAAAATACATCACTTTCACATAAAAAAAGAACTTTGGATCAATTATTTTCATGTTTTGGCCTGTTCAAATTCTATTTACATGTTGTCCACCACAGCACACTGCATGGGACAAGGGATCAGCTTTCTTCAGACATTGGTATTAATTCCCAACTAGAAAGCAAAACGTTAGGTAGAGTGAATCCTGAGAAAAACAGAAGTGGAGAAGTCCTCAAACTGGGCAGGGAAAGGAGTGAGAATTCTGCCAAAGCTACATCAAAGGTACATCAGACGAGAGCACTAACAACAAGAAAAAATTAAGTAACTTGTAGCAGAACTATTTGGTATCGGAAACATATTGAATTACAGCTTGGATTTAGTTGTTTTTCACAAATTACATTAGGGTGATTAACAGGCATAGGCCCCAGGTGGCACTTTATCATACAGCACGGATTTTTAAGCTAAAACTATATAACAGCTTGGGATTTGTACTTTTGCTTTACCCAGCAGACTACAAATACCATATTGAAAAGAGCTATGAGTTTATAACTCGGGACTGGGCTGAAGCCTCACAGATGACAGGGACACGGGAGAGTTATCATGTCTGAGCATAAATGTGCATAGCTGCCATGTTTCCCAGGTCCATGGATTGTGTAAAAACTGGAATGGACCACGGATCTTGGAAACCTGGCGAGAATGCATATGTGGCACATGCAATGTTTTTTTGTGTTCTTTCACACATAGTTGTGTTTATTATAAATACATATGTGCCAGCATGGTGAGATATATCTCTGTGTGAGATTGAGACATGCAAGTGTTACTTTAGAGCTCTGCATTGCATCTACGTTCCTCATATTCGGCCCAGTCAATTCTATATGAGGAATGTCACCATTTCTAAGGACAGGTTCAAAACAGGAAATGCTAAACATAATCCCACCCACCCCAGCTGGGTACCGTAAAGTGTATACTTGTAATGTGAAATGAAAGGGGAAATGTGAAACTTCAAGTCCCATAAGGCAGAGTAAACTCAAAACTCTCAAATCGTTCTGCCCAAGATTTCTTCTTTGCATTCTGGGATTTGCAGTAGTTCCCCCCACTTTCAAAAAAGTACTACAAGTCCTGGAATTAGAAGAGCAACCCAGAGCTGGGTAAGCCACTCCCGCATGAATCTGAAAATGTGAGACTTTTGAGAGAACTTTTGGGTAGGAGAACAGGATGGGTGAAGGAGCCACGCATCAAAGAGGGCTTCCAGGACACTACGCTAATAGAAACGTCTGGGGTACTTCCCCTGAGGTGGTGTGCGTGGCCGTCAATGACATTTAAATGGAGCTGAGACTAGCAGGATTAATTGCATACTGACAATGAAACAGGAAGTCGCCTCGGTTTCCGCCAACCTGTGATGAGAGCGTGAGGCTCACCTGATAAAGGGGTGAGTGGCGCTGCGGGGGGCAGCCTAAAATCTAGGTCCTGGGAGGAGGAGGAGAGGCGTGGCGTGAGGCCGAAGGCTTATGTTGGATTACCTGGCGCTTGTGAGTACCTCTTTTGTAACAAGGGGGTCATATCTACAGTGGATCCTGTCTGACGCATAAAGCCCGGCTTTTGCGTCCTCTGAAATGGGTGACGTTTAGTAAAAACGTTCACTCTCTTACAAGCGAGTGCAACTACCGTAAAGCCAGGGCCGGCTTTAGCGCTGGTGGCGCCCCCCGTGACCAACTCTTCGGGTTCACTCACTACCACACGCAAAAGTGCCTCTCATCTCTCCATAGTCCCTCCCTCCACATGTCATTTGTAAATGCTGGCTTTATTAATCCACTCGGCCATCCACATAGAGTACACGTCTGTTCTTTGCAGCAGGCGTATTAACCATCTGTACTACTTTATCGAGACTAAAAAATGCCCCTGGACAAAACGCCGTCTCTCTCTCTCTCTCTCTAGCAAGAACAGTAATCACAAGAGGTATCTCGACAGCTTAATTGCTTCCTGAAAGCTGGACGCACAAGGAACTTTTCAGCAGGTGCTTTTAAATCGCAAGTTTCGTAAGTTATTGTTGAACACAACACCTCACTATACCGATCAGCACCCGGTGGCGCCGCACCGGTCGCACCGCACTAAAGCCGACCCCGAGTAAAGCTGTTTATCTGCCCCGTTTGCTCCGCTTTCTAATGTGGAAAACACTGCTGGTGGCTCGCGTTGATGGAAAGATCGGGCTGGGTTTGTGTGTTAAGATGGAGGGAAGTATTTCTTAAAAAGACAATACACTTTGCATCCCACAAGCCTATTCACCGAGCTGCGGCGTTAGTCACTGATGTTTAAAGCTAATGGACAGCTGTGGAGCATTTACCAAGTGTCCCATTTGTGCCCATCTTTTCTAATCCCGCCTTCATTTATTTTTTGCTCTGCTGTCTGGGACTTCTGCTGTGTTGATAATGGGCCAAACGAAAGCACTAGTTCCGGAAAGCAAAACAAGTAAGAAAAGGCCTGGGGTTCAGTACTAGCTGGTCATACATAGGCAATGTCTCTGTTGTGTCACATGACATTTTTGCAGAATTTGCAGTTTCTTATTTTGTTTTTAACAACAACCACATTTAATTAACGGGGGTCCAACACACGCAGCTACTTGCTCTTATTTTCGCATATAATGTCGTCAATTTTCTTTATACTTGTATGAGTGTTATTGGCGGTAAGCAGAATTTTGTACCTGTTTATTTTCCTTGAAACAACCAGTGATACTATGACTTCATTATCAGTATCGTAACGAAACGTGAGGGGGTGCCCCTGCTATGCACATGGAGCCCCCACCCCCTCCTCCGGACTAACTCAGGTGTTCTCAGGTCAGGGTGATGTGCTGAGAGGGGGGGAGGGCAGGACCGCAGGGGTCACTGCCTATTCCATGGCATCTTGCTCGTCGGTTCCATACTTTCTAATTACCATCCTCGTGTACTCTGGGAATTGTGGTCTTGGTTAGTTCCCTTGAACAGCCCGAGCCTCAAATCTGAAAACAATATGTAAAACGAAAGTCCAGGTAGTGGAAAGCTATCGCTCATAAACCTAAGTATAAGATACTTTCTAGAAAGGAAATTATGTTCACATACTGTAGTACACGTGCCAGGGGTGGCTACCTTCGCCTCCGGATTGAGAGCGTGCGCTGGGCCTCAATCTAATTAACATTTGGAAATCAGTTCTCTCCTATGTACTCGGTAAGGAATTCACGAAGGTTTCCCAGGCTATGCCTGGAATCCTGCAACGGCCATAGGATAGGGTTGCATGCGTACTTCCGGAAAAACGTTGTGAATCTGCACTTGCTAAAATGGAGGCATTCCCGCACGCAGATATTAGGAAGTGCTGTTGTCTTTGTGCAATGCCCCTTTATTTTTTTCAAATGCTTTACTTTTTTTCACACAGTTTTCCCGAAAATCTCATGTCCCCAACGATTTTCGGAGTACTACATGCCCACCCCTGCACTGGGAGCAGTGTACTCCTGCTCACATATAGGAGTATATTTCCAACTGCTTCCAGGGCGCGAACAGGACAGAAGGAAACCTGCATGTACAATCAAAAATTCAGTCTTCCCAAACTTTTCAGAAGATCCTGTCCTCTGAACACTCACTCCCACCCTTGGAGTGGGAGTTACTCGTGCGCACTACCTTGAGTAATATTGTGCAAAATAATTTAATTTATAAGTGCACATTTTATATATGATAACTTTGCACCGGTAATCAGTCCATTTATGTGTGTAAGATGTATTTACATGAACAGATGTTGAGTTCGGATGGAAGATAATTTACGTAAGTGTAATGTCCCAAAGGGCACAGACATTAAGGCATAGGCAAAGTTGGCAGTTGCCCAGGGTCCCCACCTTTCAAGGGCCCCCATGTGAAAGTAAATTGTATTCCTTCCTCGCTCACTGAGTTCCTCGTCTATATCTGAACCTCTATTCTCCTCCCTGCTTCTTTGCGCAGTGTCAGGTTAGAGACTTGTGAGGTTCCGGGAAAGACCTATGTGAGAGGAAGGTTCTATCTGGTCCGCCTTGATTTTTGTTTTGAAATCACCTGTTTTTTGACCTTTTACTGGGAGGGAGCCTCATAGATTGGGACTCGTCCACAGTAAACTCATGGTAAAATGGTCTGCGCGTGTTTACCACCGGTGCTGCTTTAAGCAAAGGCTACTGTAACACAGAAAGGGTAGGAGGCCCAGGGCTGGTTACATGTGATCATGTGTGCACCTGTATGAGGGCTGCATGCGCAGCCAAAGAACTGCATTAAGGTAGCCTGGTGCAGAAGGACCATGCAGGCTGCTGGATGAGGGTGGGGCTGGCAGCCGAAGAAGCCAGGTAGCGCCGTCACTCCCTGTGAAGAATGTTGAGGGGCCCTGGACCTCTTCCCTGGGCCCCACTCAGCATCAAAGATGAGGGATGCCGTCGCGCATCCCATGAAGATGGTCAGAGGGGCCTCTGACCCCATCCCACGCTTTCACGCTCCCAGTGAAGATGGAGGTTGGGCCCAGGACCCCCACCACCCCCGGGTGCAGAGAAGGTAGGGGGGGGGGGTGCCGCTGCCACCAATGTAGGAAGTTGGCTCTGTATGTACTATTTCAAAGTAAGAAATAGCATGCACAGAGTCCAAGGGTTCCCCTTAGAGGTTGATAGTGGCAGAAAGAGATAATACTAATGCTCTATTTTGTGGTAGTGTGGTCGAGCAGTAGGCTTATCAGAGGGTAGTGTTAAGCATTTGTTGTACACACAGAGGCAATAAATGAGGAACACACACTCAGACAATTCCAGGCCAATAGGTTTTTATATATAAAAATATATTTTCTTTGTTTATTTTAAGAACCACAGGTTCAAGATTTACAAACAATACTTTAAATGAAAGGTATTTCAATTAGGAACGTTGACTTCGCAAAATAGCATATACAGTTTTCACACAAATGGCAATAAGCTATTTTAAAACTGGACACAATGCAATTTTCAACAGTTCCTGGGGGAGGTAAGTGTTTGTTAGTTTTGCAGGTAAGTAAACCACCTACAGGGTTCAAAGTTGGGTCCAAGGTAGCCCACCGTTGGGGGTTCAGAGCAACCTCAAAGTTACCACACCAGCAGCTCAGGGCCGGTCAGGTGCAGAGGTCAAAGTGGTGCCCAAAACGCATAGGCTTCAATGGAGAAGGGGGTGCCACGGTTCCAGTCTGCCAGCAGGTAAGTACCCGCGTCTTCGGAGGGCAGACCAGGGGGGTTTTGTAGGGCACCGGGGAGTGGGGGGAACACAAGTTAGCACAAAAAGTATACCCTCAGCGGCACGGGGGCGGCCGGGTGCAGTGTGCAAACAGGCGTCGGGTTTGCAATGTAGTTCAATGGGAGACCCAGGGGTCTCTTCAGCGAAGCAGGCAGGCAAGGGGGGGGGCTCCTCGGGGAAGCCACTACCTGGGCAAGGGAGAGGGCCACCTGGGGGTCGCTTCTGCACTGGAGGTCAGATCCTTCAGGTCCTGGGGGCTGCGGGTGCAGTGTCTTTACCAGGCGTCGGGTTCTTTGAAGCAGGCAGTCGCGGTCAGGGGGAGCCTCTGGATTCCCTCTGCAGGTGTCGCTGGGGGTCACCTCAGGCTACTCACAGGGTCGTAGTCGCCGGGGAGTCCTCCCTGTAGCGTTGTTTCTCCACAAGTCGAGCCGGGGGCGTCGGGTGCCGAGTGCAAAGTCGCACGCTTCCAGCGGGAAACGTGTGTTCTTTAAAAGTTGCTTCTTTGTTGCAAAGATGTTTCTTCTTTGGAGCAGAGCCGCTGTCCTCTGGAGTTCTTGGTCCCTTTAGATGCAGGGTAGTCCTCTGAGGCTTCAGAGGTCGCTGGACCCTGTGGAGCGCGTTGCTGTTGCAGTTTTTCTTGAAGTGGGGAGACAGGCCGGTAGAGCTGGGGCCAAAGCAGTTGGTGTCTCCGTCTTCTCTGCAGGGCTTTCAGGTCAGCAGTCCTTCTTCGTCTTAGGTTGCAGGAATCTATCTTGCTAGGTTCTGGGAGCCCCTAAATACTCGACTTAGGGGTGTGTTTAGGTCTGGGGCGTTAGTAGCCAATGGCTACTAGCCCTGAGGGTCACTACACCCTCTTTGTGCCTCCTCCCTGAGGGGAGGGGGGCACATCCCTATTCCTATTGGGGGAATCCTCCATCTGAAAGATGGAGGATTTCTAAAAGTCAGTCACCTCAGGACACCTTAGGGGCTGTCCTGACTGGCCAGTGACTCCTCCTTGTTTTTCTCATTATCTCCTCCGGCCTTGCTGCCAAAAGTGGGGCAGCGCCCGGAAGGGGCGGGCAACTCCACTAGCTGGAGTGCCCTGGGGTGCTGTAACAAAGGGGGTGAGCTTTTGAGGCTCACCGCCAGGTGTTTACAGTTCCTGCAGGGGGAGGTGAGAAGCACCTCCACCCAGTACAGGCTTTGTTACTAGCCATAGAGTGACAAAGGCGCTCTCCCCAAATGGACAGCAACATGTCTGGTGTGTGGCAGGCTGCTAAAACTAGTCAGCCCACACTGGTGGTCGGGTATGGTTTCGGGAGTATCTCTAAGATGCCCTCTGGGGTATATTTTACAATAAAATGTACACTGGCATCAGTGTGAGGTTGGCATGGCACCCTGAGAGGAGTGCCATGTCGACTTAGTCATTTTCTCCCCACCAGAACACACAAGCTGGCAAGCAGTGTGTCTGTGCTGCGTGAGGGGTCTCCAGGGTGGCATAAGACATGCTGCGTCCCTTAGAGACCTTCCCTGGCATCAGGGCCCTTGGTACCAGTTACAAGGGACTTACCTGGATGCCAGGGTGTGCCAATTGTGGAAACAAAGGTACAGGTTAGGGAAAGAACGCTGGGGCCTGATTAGCAGGCCTCAGCACACTTTCAAATCATAACTTGGCATCAGCAAAGGCAAAAAGTCAGGGGGTAACCATGCCAAGGAGGCATTTCCTTACACTCCCCCTATGCAGGCCACTCGGCTGCAGCTCCAAATGTTTGTCCACTGGAGCTGGCAGACGCACGTCCAGGAGCCGGCTCCAGTAGCAGCACGGGAAGGTGCTGACCATGCAGGGAGCCGGTGGGAACTGCCAGATGTGGGCTCCCTCTGCTGCTCCCAAGCAAACCCTTACCTTGTATGCGGGGTGTCTGCGTGGGCAGTGATCTCACTCAGGCAGCAATGAGGCTCTCCCCTGCACATTGGGAGAGCCACTAATAAAATATTCAGCCTCTAGAGGGAGCGCCCCCTGATGCCCTGAGGGGCCTCATCACATCTCTCAGTGGAAATTGCTCGTTTTCAGCTCGTGGTGACCCCCGGAGGATGGGGTCACCACCAAATGGAAACAAATGTGCAGGGGTCACTGCAGGAGGAGCGCAGCCTGCCCCCAAGGAGTCATCAACTGTCCCCAACCTAAGTTTCAGGGGACTTGGGAAGGATAACCCCTCAAGGGTTCCAATGTGTTTTCTGACCAAGTCCCAGCTGGAGCTTTTGTATGGGTGTGGTGGAACTACACCCTATAGGGGCAAAAATCATGGCTGCAGTCCTTGTGGCCTGAATGGTGTTAACAGGATTGTTATTAATGGTGAACACCCTCTGGGGGTGAAAGGCTGACAGGTGTTTTCACAGTAATGAAGGCCTTTAGGGACTATGGTTCAAATGGTAGCATGTTATGCTAAATGTGTTTTAAAAATGTATGGCTACAGTGTTGAGACCAATGGTATGATTTGTGTAGTGTCATATAAAAAGGCACCCTCTAGGGGTGAAAGATGGCATTGCATCTTGATTAACAAGCAAGTAAAGTCCTTTAGGGGCTGTCAGCTGTGTATCATTTTTACATCGAATAATTCAATGTGGATTATGACGAACCTTGGCCCACGCTCTTTAGGGGTGTTAGACATGTTCCTTGTTAATGCTCATTATTTGAGTAATTAGTCTGACAGCCACTAGTGATTAAAGTAGATGTATTCTATTGCTAGTATCAGGTGCTTTCACTCCCAAGTTACAGTCAAAAATTGCATCAGACTACAAGTGAGTGTTCTGCCGTGTAGGTTGTTGGTTTATATCTCCCTTTGGAAGAGACTAGAATGATTAGGCAACGTCATCCAAAAGTAATTCCATCAGCTTGTGTATATTTGTGAACTGTTACATAGTGTTGAGTAGTGTGTGTGTGTGTGTGTGTGTAATAAATGTACTTTTACTGTATAAAAAGAAAAATCACAGAATGGATAATCATTTATTGAGTGTTCTTCTTGTGTGCTTGTGAATGGTGATTACTAGCCCACACCATCTCCCTTGAGTAAGCCTTGGACTGCTCTGCAACGCTATCCTATAAAAGTCCAGAGCTGCAACGGGGTGTTTGGTTGCCAGTGGCAGTCGAGTGTGGACCCATTACTTGTGCAGGCCACACAACTAATGACCCACCCTCCAACAACATTTCAACTGCTCTTATGCTACAATTACCACAAAAGTGGGTGATAAAATTAAAAGTTGTTATGAACGGAGGTGGTCAAAATGTCTTGTCCAGTCCCCCAAAAATCCTTAAAATGACCCTGCCAAAGGAGCTACAAGTAGGAGTGCTAGGGATGCTGCAGCACCCCCCAAAAATAACCATTCTGGATTTCCAAAGGCAAATGAGCAATTAAGATGTCTTGACATTTTTTTTCTTTCTTGTTACATTTGCTGTGTTTTTGAAGGCAGATGTCACATTTTAGGCTATCTTGTAACAAATTGCTGCTTATTTAGTTAAAACAGTGATTGGTATTTACTTCTCTTTTTGTCCCAGCAAAGTGAGGCAATCTTGGTAATGTGAAAATAAAGGCTGTAGGATGTAATGTTTTTAACACAGTAAAATGTAAATTTAGGTATTGGGCAAATATTTCAAAATAGTCAAACACTTAAGAAATCACAACTGAAGAATTTCTTTATATTAGTTTTGTTTTATAGTTCTGAAGTGTGATGGAAGCCAAGAATTTGAATAAAATCAAAACACTTTACTTACTTATATGCAAATGGTAATTAGTCCCTGGAACCCGATTTCCACACACTAATATTTGTGTGCTATAAAGTTTTTATCAGTAAAGCTTCTCATCTGTGAAAATTTAGTGGCCATTTCAATGAAAAATGTGCTGTCGGCAAATAGCAGTGTGCTACCATACAATGGCTTAGTAATATCTTAGCAACAGTGTGCTCCAAAATGCACCACTTGCTACATACCACACCCATACCACTCTTCATACTGAATGGGCACGGCTAGCGTGCCACACTTGTTCTCTGTGTGAAGCTTGGATTTTTCCCAATCCCTTTGACTTTGGCAACATCACAATGGTGGCAGCACCCCCACTCTGAAAAATGTGCCTGCACCACTGGAATGTCTCATGGATCATAAACCTGTTTTGAATCAAGTTCTGGCTCATAGAGTGAGCCCGTGCATCACTTTAAAGGTAGATGTTAGAAATGGGGTCTTTGGTTGGCAGTCAGGTTACCCCTTGTCTAAGCAAGGACCCTCACTCTAGTCAGGGTAAGTCGCACACAATCCAAATTATCCTGTGCCCACCCTCTGGTAGCTTGGCACTGAGCAGTCTGGCTTAACTTAGAAGGCAATGTGTAAAGTATTTGTGCAATAAATCATGCATTAACGCAGTATAGCACCACAAAAATACACCACACAGTGTTTGGAAAAAGATATAATATTTATCTGATAACATGCAGGTCAAAACGATCAAAATGCAATAAGTATATGTTGAGATCACTGTAAAAAGAGATATAAAGTGTTTTTAGTCTCTTTTTATAAAGCAATAAATGTCTCCTTTCAAGCACAAACTACCTGGTTTGCATTCAGAATCTCCGCAAAGAACCGTAAAGGACGAGATGCATGGAAAACAAGGGTGTGCGTGGATTTCTCGGGCTGCACACAGTGATGCGTTGTTTAGTTTTCAAGCAGGGACGGCTGTGTCTATTTCCGGCGCTGGGTTGTGGATCCTCTTTGAATTGTGAGGTTTTCGGATGCCCCGGGGATGATGTGTGGATTTCTGGCGCTGACAGGACGAAGCCACAGGTGCTGCGTCGATCCGGTGGGCGTTGCGTGGAAATTTCTACCGCACGGCAGGCACTGCACCGATTCTTATCTGGAAGTCGGGCTGCTTCGTTCTGGCTTAGCTCTGCGTTGATCCATCCAGTGGGCCGTGTGTCAAATGTCTGGTTGCTACGCTGGCGCTGCATCTGTTGTCTCATTGCGAAGCTGGGCTGTGTCGTTCCAGTTCTGCGTGCAGTGAATTTTTCGCTGCGATGCAGGCTGTGCCTTGATTTTCGCTGCACAAGGAGTCCTTCTTGTAGAGATGAAGTCTTTTTGGTCCTGAGACTTCAGGGAACAGAAGGCAAGCTCGATCCAAGCCCTTGGAGAGCACTTCTCAGCACGGCCAGAGAGCAGCGAAGCAGCAGGGCAGCAGTCCTTCACAGAAAGCAGTCAGGTGATTCTTTTGGGCAGCCATGCAGTTCCTCTGGGTGGGTTGCAGATTCTGGTTCAGGTTCTCTTCTCAAGGAAGTGTCTTGTCAGGTAGAGTATCTACCTCAGAAGTGTCTGAGTTGGTAGGGGAAGAGGCCCTGTTTAAATATCCAAATGTGCCTTTGAAGTGGGGGAGACTTCAAAGAGTGGCTTAGAAGTGCACAAGGTCCCCTTTCAGTTCAATCCTGTCTGCCAGGGTCCCAGTAGGGGGTGTGGCAGTCCTTTGTGAGAGGGCAGGCTACTGTCCTTTGACATACAAGTGTCAGACCCTCCACTCTCCCAGCCCAGGAAGACCCATTCAAAATGCAGATGAATGCAAGTGAGTCTGAGTATCCTGTGTTTGGGGTGTGTCTGAGTGAATGCACAAGGGAGCTGTCAGCTGAACCCGGCCAGATGTGGATTGTAAGGCACAGAAGGATTTAAGTGCAGAGAAATGCTCACTTTCTAAAAGTGGCATTTCTAAAATAGTAATATTAAATCCAACTTCACCAGTCACCAGGATTTTGTATCACCATTCTGGCCATACTAAATATTACCTTCCTACTCCTTTCAGATCAGCAGCTACCACTCAAACAGTATATGAGGGTGGACCCAATGTTAGCTTATGAAGGGAGCAGGCCTCACAGCAGTATAAAAACGAATTTAGGAGTTTTACACTACCAGGACATGTAAACTACACAGGTAATTTTGCCTACCCAGCACCCTGCCCTATGGGCTACTTACGGCATAACTTAGGGGTGTCTTATATGTAGAAAAGGGGGGGGGTTAGGCTTGGCAAGTACTTCTACATGCCAAGTCGAATTGGCAGTGAAACTGCACAAACAGGCCTTGCAATGGCAGACCTGAGACCAGGTTAAAGAGCTACTTAAGTGGGTGACACAATCAGTGCTGCAGGCCAACTAGTGGCATTTAATCTACAGGCCCTGGGCACATATAGTGAACTTTACTAGGGTCTTATAAGTAAATTAAGTAATCCAATGTTGTCATGTTTAAAGGGAGAGAGCATATGCACTTTAGCACTGGGTAGCAGTAGTAAAGCGCACAGAGTCTTAAAACCGGCAAAAACAGTATCTAAAAAGTGGGGGTGGGGGGCAGGCAAAAAGTTAGGGGTGACCACCCTAAGGCTGTCAGGTCTAACAGTAGAGATGATTTGCTCAGTATAGGAAGCTGGCTCTCTAAATACTATATCAAAATGAGATGTAGTGTGACCAAGTCCATGGGTTCCCCAAAGGCAAAAGTAGATAATACTAATGCTCTCTTTTGTGGTAGTCTGGTCGAGCAGTTAGGCTTCTCAGAGGGTAGTGCAAAGCATTTGTTGTGTGTAGACACACACTAGAAGAAGCACACACTCAATGACTTAACTCCAGACCAATTTTTTTTTTTTTTTTATATCGAAAAAATATCTTTTGTTTATTTCTAGAACCACAAGATTCAAGTTGCAGGTAAGTACATCAATAAATAAATATTTCAGATATGTATCAATATTACTTTGATTCAAATTTGCAAGTCATACAGATTTTGAATAAATGGCAATAATCTGTTTTGAAAGTTCACAGTGCAATTTTCAGAAACCGTTCCTTGAAGGAAGAAAAGTTAGTATGTTTTACAGGTAAGTACACAACTTACAGTTCCAGTCCCCGGGGGTTAGGAAGTCCACAGGTTGGGGTTCAAGTAAACCCCAAACACACATCACCAGCAACACTGGGCTGGCTGAATGCAGAAGTCAAATTTGAGGCAAAGTTAACATGGGCTCCTATGGAGACTGGGGGCACTGTTTCAGATCTGCTTGTAGGTAAGTACCTGTGTCTTCAGAGGGCAGACCTGGAGAGCTTAGAGGAGCACTGGGGGAGGGAGGACCACAGGTAAGCACCAAACACACACCCTCAGCAGCACAGGGGTGGCCAGGTGCAGGGTGCAAACACAGCGTCAGGCCCCCCAATGCTTTCCTATGAGGGTACTCCGGGGGTCTCTTAGATGCTGCGGGCTGGGTCCTGAGGGTCGGTTTCAGAAAACCACAGGCTGGACAAGTAGGAGGGCCGCCTGCTGAACGTTGCTGCACTGGATGTCTGGTTCCCTAAGACCAGGGGGATGCAGGTGCAGTGTACCTTTTGGCGGCTGGTATCTTTGTCCAGAGCTTTTGCGGTCAGGGGGTCCTCTGGATTCACTTGCAGGCATCGTCATGGTTGACAGGAGAGGTCAACTCAGGGTGGGCACTTGCTCGGAATCTCCTGGGGATCCTGTCTAGTTGGTTGGGCCATCTGGACACGGGCAGCGGGTGTCTGGTGCAGAGTGGTCAGGACTCGTTGATCCGGGAAGGCTCTGGAGTCCTTAGCTGTAGTTTCTTCGTGAACAGGGCCTCTGTTAGCGCGTCTGACCTTTTAGTTGGTTAATTTATAAGGGGATGCATTGTAGGTCGATGGACCTTTTGACTGTGCTCCGAGTAGTTCCCACCATGTAACCCCGTACCAATACAAATCAATAGCAGTAGCAATCAATGACATCAATAGGAGTCAGTAATTTCCACACACCATGACCTCTCGGCCATGAATAACCACACCTTTTATGTAACCTTGTTGGACCTGGCTTTTTGACAGGGTCATCCCCAAACCTTTTGCCTCCTTCCTCCTATTTTTTTTCTGACATGTTGTTCTCTGTGTAAATGGTTCTACTGATTGGTTTATCCATGATTGGCTATTTAATTTACTTATAAGTCCCTAGTAGAGTGCACTATATGTTCCTAGGGCCTGTAGATTAAATGCTGCTAGTGGGCCTGCAGCACTGGTTGTGCCACCCACTTCAGTAGCCCCTTAACCCTGTCTCAGGCCTGCCATTGCAAGGCCTGTGCGTGCATTTTCACTGCCACTTCGACTTGGCATTTAAAAGTACTTGCCAAGCCTAGAACTCCCCTTTTTCTACATATAAGTCATCCCTATTGTGTGCCCTAGGTAACCCCTAGAGCAGGGTGCTGCATAGGTAAAAGGCAGGACATGTACCTGTTTAGTTATATGTCCTGGTAGTGTAAAACTCCTAAATTCGTTTTTACACTACTGTGAGGCCTGCTCCTTTCATAGGCTAACATTGGGGCTGACCTCATACACTGTTGAAGTGGCAGCTGCTGATCTGAAAGGAGCAGGAAGGTCATATTTAGTATTGCCAGAATGGTAATATAAAGTCCTGGTGACGTCGGATTCAATATTACTATTCTAGAAATGCCACTTTTAGAAAGTGAGCATTTCTTTGCACTAAAATCTTGTTGTGCCCTTCAATCCATGTCTGGCTAGGTTTAGTTGACAGCTCCTTGTGCATTCACTCAGACACACCCCAAACACAGGGTACTCAGCCTCACTTGCATACATCTGCATTTTGAATGGGTCTTCCTGGGCTGGGAGGGTGGAGGGCCTGCCCTCACACAAAGGACTGCCACACCCCCTACTGGGACTCTGGCAGACAGGATTGAACTGAAAGGGGGCTTGGTGCATTTCTTTGACACTCTTTGAAGTCACCCCCACTTCAAAGGCACAACTTAGTATAAAACAGGGCCTCTGCCCTACCTCATCAGACACTTGCTGGAGAAGAAACCTGAACCAGAAACTACATCCTGCCAAGAAGAACTGCCTGGCTGCTCAAAGGACTCACCTGTCTGCTTTTCTACAAAGGACTGCTGCCTTGCTGCTGGCCTGCTGCCTTGCTGAACTCTTGTCTGGCTGTAAAAGTGCTCTCCAAGGGCTTGGATAGAGCTTGCCTCCTGTTCCCTGAAGTCTCAGGACCAAAAAGACTTCTCTCTTCCACTTGGACGCTCCGTGCGCCAAAATTTTCGACGCACAGCTTGTTCCGCGGCAAGAAAAATGCCGCACATCGACGCAACGCCTTCGGGACGACTGAAACTTTGACACACGGCCTCGCAAGGAAAACGCCGCCCGACTCCCCAGGAGATATCGACGCGACGCCTGCCGTGAAATCGAAACTTTGACGCGCAGCCCCGCAGAACGACGCGCAGCCAGAAAACAAGCAGGAAAATCCACGCACAGACCCAGGACATCTGGTACTCCCTGCGAACAACAGAAAGAGACTGTCCGCGCGCCTGAAAACGACGCACGACTCCCCGCGTGGAAAATAACGACGCAAGTCCGGGTGTGCTGAGGAGAAATCGACGCACACACCAGTTTTCCCACGTACCTCTTCTCCTGTGGCCCTCTGAGGAGATTTTCCACCAGAAACCAGGTACTTTGTGTTTGAAAGAGACTTTGTTTGCTTTCTAAAGACTTAAGACACTTTATCACTTTTCAGTGATATCTTTAAAATTCATATTGCAACTTTGATCGTTTTGACCTGAAAATACCCAGATAAATATTATATATTTTTCTAAACACTGTGTGGTGTATTTTTGTGGTGTTATACTATGGTGTTGTATGATTTATTGCACAAATGCTTTACACATTGCCTTCTAAGTTAAGCCTGACTGCTCGTGCCAAGCTACCAGAGGGTGGGCACAGGCTGATTTTGGATTGTGTGTGACTTACCCTGACTAGAGTGAGGGTTCTTGCTTGGACGGAAGGCAACCTGACTGCCAACCAAAAACCCCATTTCTAACATTGGTGATCAGCGGTGAGGATAGGACTTGTGTTTGTGCAGTGACATACAGTAGCTAAGTATTTCACTACCTACCCACAGTTGAAGGTCAACTTGATTTTTCATCTTTTTTGCTTTTGGTTCTCTGATGTCCTCCTGGATATACTATTGAGATTTTGGACTTTGGATTTTGGTTTTTGCCGGTAAGACCTTATCAACAATGAGATTGCTTACCTACTCACTCTTTGTGCCTACTGACCACCTCACTAAGGCTGACCTAAGGAGGCTTTGCAGAAAATGGGGCCTTCCTGTATCAAGGAGATCTACTAAGATGGAAATGCTACATGCCTACATAGTCTGGGGGGAAGAAAGATGGGCAGAGAGAGAGGCAGAAAAAAACCAAATGACTATGTAACCCTCAGATGAGGAGGGGGACTGCTCAAATGAGGAGGAAGACTACTCAGATGAGGAAAGAGAACCAGTGAGAGATGAATGGCTCCTAGCTCTAGAGCGGTGTATGGAAGAGCTAGATGAGCAGCTTGAAAGGGCTGAAGCAGCAAGTCTCTTAGCCCTGGAAGAAGAAAAGATTGCAGCTCAAGAGCTGAGCTGTAAAGAGCTGAAACTGGAAGCCGGAAGGGCTGAGTCCAGTTCAGATGATGGCAGCAAAAATCTTGCATCTAGTACTGCTGAAGAAGGGCACAAGCCCAGAGATGTGGTGCCCAACTTGAAGAAGGGAGTTGACACACCCCAGGCGGTTCAAGGGTA
This sequence comes from Pleurodeles waltl, assembly GCF_031143425.1. Lineage (NCBI taxonomy): Eukaryota > Metazoa > Chordata > Amphibia > Caudata > Salamandridae > Pleurodeles > Pleurodeles waltl. The sequence continues at coordinate 1,407,545,649 of NC_090447.1, read as the reverse complement.
TGAGGTAGTTCCCGTTATGCACAGGGTCCCTGAGAAGGATTGGGAAACTGGCACAGGGAGTCATATTCCTATTGGGGGGAGGGACACTTTACTGACTCTAGCAGAGAGTGACAGAGAAAAGGGTTCCCCCCTGGTGGACGTCCTGGATATAGAGTGTAGAGACATCCAAGAAGAGTATGGGTTGAGTGTCAGGGACAGTCAGATACTGTCTCACCAGTCTCAGAGGGGTGATGTAGAGTGCTTTTTCAAGGTTGAGTCACTGGATGGTTGGGTGAAGGGTACTGTGGTTAATACATGTGAAGGGCAGAGTGATGTCATTGCTGGAGAGCATATGTCTGGTCCTTATTTTCCAGAGCTACGCCAACACCAGGTGGAGTGTGAGATCTCTGACCCCAGGGAACTTACAATGGAGGCAGACTTCTGGGTGAGTACCAGAGAGTCTGAAGAGGCATTTGGGGGTGCTCCTGAAGGGAGTGGTCTAGGTGGTTCCCAACCGAGTGAGGTGGGAAAGGATTGTAGTGTCCCAGGTAGGTCCCAGGTCCAAGAGGGTTCCATGAGGAACACCAGGAGGGAAGCCTAGCCTGTACCGTAGGGCCACCTTTTGAGGGAAGCCCCGCAGTGTCAGAAGAACTTGGGGGGGGGGGGGTGACTGTAGCCAGCATCCCAACAGGTCTGGTGTCTGGCGGTACCCCTCCTAGTGAGGGGGTGCAGAAGTCCAGACATAGGGTTGAGAGGGGGTTGCAGACCCCAGTGGAGGACCTTGAGAGTCAGGGGTCAGCTCTGAGAGCAGAGCCCCCCAGGAATGACCCAGGTGAAACCGTTTCTGGTTTGGGGGAAACCCAGACTCTGCCGGATGGGCAGAGGTCGGGAGACCTGCGCCAACCAGACTCTTGTGTGGCCCTTGGGGACGGTGTGTCCCTTGTGGGGTGTGAGAGTGCCCCCCAGGAAGTCCTGGCATGCCAGGCAAAGATTCAACCTCAGGGTGGTGACTCTGGGTTGGATACCCAGGTTCAGAGGTTAAACTCTAACATGGTGGGAGGTAGGTGTGCCTCCCAGAAAGTCCTGGTGTGCCAGGCAATTGCCCAACCTCAGGGTGGTGACCCTGGGTTGGAGAACCAGGCTCAGAGGTTAAACTCTGACCTGGTGGGAGGTAGGTATGCCTCCCTGGAAGTCCTGGCCTGCCAGGCAATGGTTCAACCTCAGGGTGGTGACTCTGGGTTGGCTAACCAGGTTCAGAGGATAAACTCTGACCTGTTGGGGGGTAGAGGTGCCCCCCAGAAAGTCCTGGTATGCCAGGCAATGGTTCAACCTCAGGGTGGTGACTCTGGGTTGGATACCCAGGTTCAGAGGTTAACCTCTGACCTGGTGGGAGGTAGGTGTGCCTCCCAGAAAGTCCTGGTGTGCCAGGCAGTTGCCCAACCTCAGGGTGGTGACCCTAGGTTGGAGAACCTGGTTCAGAGGTTAAACTCTGACCTGGTGGAGGGTCAGTGTGCCCTCCAGGAAGTCCTGGCGTGCCAGGCAATTGTTCAACTTCAGGGTGGTGACTGAGTTGAATGGTCCGGTGCAGAGGTTAAACTCTGACCTGGTGGGGGGTAGGTGTGCCTCCCAGAAAGTCCTGGTTTGCCAGGCAGTGATCCAGTCTGAGGGTACAGACCCTGGGATGGAAGACCAGGTTCAGGGTGTCCCCCCGGACCTGGAGGGAGGGGCTACTGATAACAGTGCCCCTACCATGTTGTCTTCTGAGGAGGCCACTCCTAGTTGGAGGGTGCTGGACCCCAGAAGGGAGGGCAGGGGGAGGGAAGCCTCACCCCGGGCCCTAGTCCAACCTGAAGGTACAGACCCCAGGTTGGAGGGCCAGTTGCAGGTTAACAGCCCTACACTAGTGGAGGAATGGTACAGGGCGACTTCTATAAGCACCCTGACCATGTTGGACTATGGGGATACCGCTCCAGGAGGGAGGGTACAGAGCCCCAGAGGGGAGGACCAGGTTCAGGCTGTCATCCCTGACCTGGTGGAAGGGAGAGTTGTTAAAGGGTGCCCAGCACCTGGGGCTACCGCCCCCCACTCTCCACAGCCACAGTGGTGGGAGAGCTTTGAGAGGCCTGGGGACTGGCTCTCATCCCTGGCAGCTGTCAGTAACCACTGTGGCTTGCTGTCCGGGTGGACAGAGTTATCCCTGGGGAGAGGACAAGTGTCTCACCCCGGGGGTAGAGTGGGCAACACCACTGTGTTGGTCATGGTGGTACTATCCTGCTCCTGGGATACATCTGTGAGCAAAGTAAGGTTAGGGGCTGCACAGATGGGATCCGCAGGTAAGGAGAAAGGTTCCCCATGGGTTGGCTTAGTGGGCCCTGAGAGTATGGACAGAGGGATCCAATTGGAGTCAGGAAGGTGAAGAACTGGAGCATGCCCCTGCTGTTGTGGGCCTGGGTCCTTGTTCTGTCGCCTCAAACAGGGAAGTACATCAGGATAGTGATTGTTCTCCCCTGGCTTTAGGCTGGTGGGGGGTCATGTTGGACCTGGCTTTTTGACAGGGTCATCCCCAAACTTTTTGCCTCCTTCCTCCTCTTTTTTTCTGACCTGTTGTTGTTGGCTTTTGACCTCTGGGCACTTTACCACTGCTAACCAGTGCTAAAGTGCATATGCTCTCTGTGTAAATGGTACTACTGATTGGTTTATCCATGATTGGCTATTTAATTTACTTATAAGTCCCTAGTAGAGTGCACTATATGTGCCTAGGGCCTGTAGATTAAATGCTGCTAGTGGGCCTGCAGCACTGGTTGGGCCACCCAGTAGCCCCTTAACCCTGTCTCAGACCTGCCATTGCAAGGCCTGTGCGTGCAGTTTCACTGCCACTTCGACTTGGCATTTAAAAGTACTTGCCAAGCCTAGAACTCCCCTTTTTCTACATATGTCATCCCTAATGTGTGACCTAGGTAACCCCTAGAGCAGGGTGCTGTGTAGGTAAAAGGCAGGACATGTACCTGTTTAGTTATATGTCCTGGTAGTGTAAAACTCCTAAATTCGTTTTTACACTACTGTGAGGCCTGCTCCCTTCATAGGCTAACATTGGGGCTGCCCTCATACACTGTTGAAGTGGCAGCTGCTGATCTGAAAGGAGCAGGAAGGTCATATTTAGTATGGCCAGAATGGTAATATAAAGTCCTGCTGACTGGTGAAGTCGGATTTAATATTACTATTCTAGAAATGGCACTTTTAGAAAGTGAGCATTTGTTTGCACTAAAATCTTGCAGTGCCCTTCAATCCACATCTGGCTAGGTTTAGTTGACAGCTCCTTGTGCATTCACTCATACACCCCAAACACAGGGTACTCAGCCTCACTTGCATACATCTGCATTTTGAATGGTTCTTCCTGGGCTGGGAGGGTGGAGGGCCTGCCCTCACACAAAGGACTGCCACACCCCCTACTGGGACTCTGGCAGACAGGATTGAACTGAAAGGTGGCTTGGTGCATTTCTTAGACACTCTTTGAAGTCACCCCCACTTCAAAGGCACAACTTAGTATAAAACAGGGCCTCTGCCCTACCTCATCAGACACTTGCTGGAGAAGAAACCCGAACCAGAAACTACCTCCTGCCAAGAAGAACTGCCTGGCTGCTCAAAGGACTCACCTGTCTGCTTTTCTACGAAGGACTGCTGCCTTGCTGAACTCTTGTATGGCTGTAACAGTGCTCTCCAAGGGCTTGGATAGAGCTTGCCTCCTGTTCCCTGAAGTCTCAGGACCAAAAAGACTTTTCTCTTCCACTTGGACGCTCCGTGCGCCGAAATTTTCGACGCACAGCTTGTTCTGCGGCAAGATAAATGCTGCGCATCGACGCGACGCCTTCGGGACGACCGAAACTTTGACGCACGGCCTCGCAAGGACAACGCCGCCCGACTTCCCAGGAGAAATCGACGCGATGCCTGCCGTGAGATCAAAACTTTGACGCACGGCCTCGCAAGGACAACGCCGCCCGACTCCCCAGGAGAAATCGACGCGACACCTGCCGTGAGATCGAAACTTCGACGCGCAGCCCCGCAGAACGACGCGCAGCCGGAAAACAAGCAGGAAAATCCACGCACAGACCCGGGACATCTGGTACTCCCCGCGAACCACAGAAAGAGACTGTCCACGCGCCGGAAACGACGCACGACTCCCCGCGTGGAAAATAACGATGCAAGTCCGGGTGTGCTGAGGAGAAATCGACGCACACACCAGTTTTCCACGTATCTCTTCTCCTGTGGCCCTCTGAGGAGATTTTCCACCAGAAACCAGGTACTTTGTGTTTGAAAGAGACTTTGGGGGTTATTCTAACTTTGGAGGAGGTGTTAATCCGTCCCAAAAGTGACGGAAAAGTGACGGATTTACCACCAGCCGTATTACGAGTCCATTATATCCTATGGAACTCGTAATACGGCTGGTGGTATATCCGTCACTTTACCGTCACTTTTGGGACGGATTAACACTCCTCCAAAGTTAGAATAACCCCCTTTGTTTGCTTTCTAAAGACTTAAGACACTTTATATCACTTTTCAGTGATATCTTTACAAATTCATATTGCAACTTTGATCGTTTTGACCTGAAAATACCCAGATAAATATTATATATTTTTCTAAACACTGTGTGGTGTATTTTTGTGGTGTTATACTATGGTGTTGTATGATTTATTGCACAAATGCTTTACACATTGCCTTCTAAGTTAAGCCTGACTGCTCGTGCCAAGCTACCAGAGGGTGGGCACAGGCTGATTTTGGATTGTGTGTGACTTACCCTGACTAGAGTGAGGGTTCTTGCTTGGACAGAGGGCAACCTGACTGCCAACCAAAAACCCCATTTCTAACAAACCTGTAGAATGTTTATTTCCCTATATTAACAATGCTAATGACACGTAACTTAGACTCAAAATCAAACGTTAAACATACAAACAAAATACTGCCTGCCACAATCGCAATTTAATCAAAGCTTGGACCACTACACATTCTAAGGTTAAAGTAGAAATCAATAGCAAGAATAACTGCACAAATGAAATGGTGTACATTTAGATTCAGCAAAAGAAAGACCAACTGTTATTACATGTAGCCAGCATTAGATTAGAATAGCACGTTTGGGCTTCATGCAAAATCAATTTAGTCATCACAAATTTGGAAAACATCTAACTATGGCTCGATCAAAATTAGCTGTTGCTACCTAGGGACAAAAGCAAATAGACATAAGTCATTAACATTGTCTTATACCTTGCCTCACTATGTTCAGCAAGCTGTGACGGTCTTCGTCAACTGGACATCAGTTCGGTCAGCAAGGCATCGGAATTCAGCATTAAAATTCAAGAAAGTGAAGTCTCTTTATGCAGTTCAGAAATGAATAATCGCTAAACGCTCAGGATGGTTCGGAAAAAAGGGCAAATGGCATATCTCCTCTTGGTGCAGTCTGGCTAAGTTAGATTTCCTAAAACTACTTCCCACATTGTTATTGGTAAAAGAATCGTACGTTTACATTCAGTCCAATGAAAGGAGAACTTAAAATCTAAGAATTTACTAGCAAGCAGTTCGCATGTCGATGATTGATTGGGTCCTGTTCTCTGGTTCTTATCATTGGGCTGGTCCGGTATCAATATTGTATCGGCTTATACTCCAGTCAGTGCATCCATCGTCTTCTCCTGGGAAGGTCACCTTTACACACACTAAGTCATACATCGTATCCCTAACTAGTACAGCACATTCTAGCAAGTAGTTCTCATGAGAGAGAATTTCATCTACTAGCATTTTGTCAATGCAGTGGAAAATCACAATTTAATTCTCTAAGCAGCCATTTTATAGTTTGTCTAAGAAATGAAGCTTGACATGAGGCCGTGCAACTAGGCCCAAGACCTTGCTAAACTAAGGCCTAGGATTAATAAAACAAATACATAACCTTTAATATGGCATACTACTACATTAATCCAAACATAAGCGCAACATTTTACATTAATAAGTACACTTCCTGAACATTGGCGTCCACTCAAGTTGGCACAACTCCAAATGTGTGCATTATTTTCTCTACGTTCATTTTTCTATGCAAATTCAACACTCCGAATACATGGATATTTATTAGTAAAATTCAGTGTTAACACTGTCCACAGGAGTTCTTGGTCCTCGGTGATGCGGGTAGTCCTCTGGCGGCTTGTTAGAGGTCGCTTGACCCGCAGGATGCATCGCTTTCTTTTGCAGGGCTCTTTGAAGCAGAAGACAGGCCGGTAGGGCTGGGGCCAAGTCAGTTTTCGTCGTCTTTCTTCTCTGCTGGGGTTTCAGCTAAGCAGTCCTTCTTTCTTGTGAGGTCACCAGGAATCTGACTAACTAGCTGGAGTTCCCTGGGGCACAGTAATCGGGAGGCCTGAAGCTTTGAGGCTCACCACCAGATGTTATAGTTCCCGCAGGGGGGAGGTGTGAAGCACCTCCACCCAGAGCAGGCTTTGTTTCTGGCCTCAGAAAGCACAAAGGCCCTAGCCCCATGGGGTCAGAAACTTGTCTGCTAGTGGCAGGCTGGCACAGACCAGCCAGCTGTACATTAGAGGATACAGGGGGCATCTTTAACCCCTTCTGTGCCCAGGACGAAATGGTTACGTCCTGAGGCACAGTGCTTGTGTGCCCAGGATGCAACCATTACGTCCTGGGCACAGAGCCCAGAGGGAGCGCTAGGGTTCCCCCAAGGCAGGGGTGGAAGGGGACGATTGCGCGCTGATTGTCACAGAGGCCTCCTCTGAGCTTCCAGCGCGATCGGAAGAGAAATGCAAAAGCATTTCTCTTCTGATCACGTGGAGGAGGCCGAGAGACTTCAAAGGGAAGGAAAGTTATTTCCTTCACTTTGAAGTCTCTCTCAGCATTTCAGCAGCCGGATTGCAAGCAATCCGGCTGCTAAAACGCCCACTAGACACCAGGGATTTTTTATTTTTATGTAATTGGCATGAGGGAAGGCCTTTTCTGCCCCGAGGGGGGGGGGGGGGGGGGCAGAACCCATTTTTTTTTTTTTTTTTTTGAGGCTGGGAGCGACCCCTTAGGCAAGGGTCGCTCCCCTAGGGGGCAAATTATATTCAGGCCATTTCTACCCCCAAGGGGGGCAGATTGGCATATTTTTATGAGGCCAATCTGCCCCCAATGGGGACAGAAACCACTAGACACCAGGGAGTTTTTTTTCCCGAGAATTTCACGCAAGGGGCACGACGCCTTAGGGAAGGGTCGTTTCCCTGGGGGCAAATTTATTTTAGGCCATATCTGCCCGCCTGGGGAGCAGATCAGCCTATTTTAATTAGGCCGAAACCACTAGGCACCGGGGATTTTTTGTTGTTGTTTTACAGATGGGGAGCGACCCCTTAGGCAAGGGTCGCTCCCCTGGAGGGGCAAATTGTATTTAGGCCAGTTCTGCCCCCTTTGGGGGCAGATCAGCCAATTTTAGGTCAATCTGCCCCCCAAGGGGGGCAGAAACCACTAGGCACCGGGGATCTTTTTTTTTGCACCAACGTCACGCAAGAGGAGCGACCCCATAGGCAAGGGTTGCCCCCCGGCGGGGTGGGGGGACGGGGGGCAAATTTATTTTAGGCCATTTCTGCACCCCCGGGGGCAGATCAGCCTATTGTTGTTAGGCCGATCTGCCCCCGGGGGGGCAGAGACCTCTAGGCGCCAAGGCAAATAATTTGTGTGTTTTATTTTTGTTTGTTTGTTTTTTCAGAGATGGGGAGTGACCCATTAGGCAAGGGTCGCTCCCCTGGGGGGAAAATTGTATTTAGACCATTCAGATCAGTGGATTTTGGGTCAGGGCAGAAACCACTAGGCACCAGGGATCTTTTTTTTTTTGCGCAAACGTCACGCAAGGGGAGCGACCCTGTAGACAAGGGTCGCTCCCCGGGGGGGTTGGGAGGGCAAATTTATTTTAGGCCTTTTCTGCCTCCCCTGGGGCCGGCTGAGCTAGAGGCCAAAATCCACAGGCAGGCACTTTGCAAAAAACACGTCTGTTTTCTCTGAAAAAATGTGATTTGTCCACATTGTGTTTTGGCCCATTTCCTTTCGTGGGTGCTAGGCCTACCCACACCAGTGAGGTACCATTTTTATCGGGAGATTTGGGGGAACGCTGGGTGGAAGGAAATTTGTGGCTCCTCTCAGATTCCAGAACTTTCTGTCACCGAAATGAGAGGAAAAAGTGTTTTATTGGTCAAATTTTGAGGTTTGCAAAGGATTCTGGGTAACAGAACCTGGTCAGAGCCCCACAAGTCACCCTATCTTGGATTACAATAGGTGTCTAGTTTTCAAAAAGGCGCTAGTTTGCTAGGTTTCCCCAGCTGCCGGCTGAGCTAGAGGCCAAAATCCACAGGTAGGCACTTTGTAAAAAACACCTCTGTTTTCTGTGAAAAAATGTGGTGAGTCCACGTTGTGTTTTGGGCCATTTCCGTTTGTGGGCTCTAGGCCTACCCACACCAGTGAGGTACCATTTCTATCGGGAGACTTGGGGGAACGCTGGGTGGAAGGAAATTTGTTGGTCCTCTCAGATTCCATATTTTTATGTCACCGAAATGAGAGGAAAAAGTGTTTTTTTGGTCAAGTTTTGAGGTTTGCAAGGGATTCTGGGTAACAGAACCTGGTCAGAGCCCCACAAGTCACCCCATCTTGGATTCCCCTAGGTGTCTAGTTTTCACAAATGCGCTGGTTTACCAGGTTTCCCCAGGTGCCGGCTGAGCTAGAGGCTAAAATCCACAGGTAGGCACTTTGTAAAAAAACACCTCTGTTTTCTGTGAAAAAAATCTGATGTGTCCACGTTGTGTTTTGAGCCATTTCCTTTTGTGGGCGCTAGGCCTACCCACACCAGTGAGGTACCATTTTTATCGGGAGACTTAGGGGAACGTTGGGTGGAAGGAAATTTGTGGTTCCTCTTAGATTCCAGAACTTTCTGTCACCGAAATGAGAGGAAAAAGTGTTTTTTTGGTCAAATTTTGAGGTTTGTCAAGAATTGTGGGTAACAGAACCTGGTCAGAGCCCCACAAGTCACCCCATCTTAGATTCCCCTAGGTGTCTAGTTTTTAAAAATGCACTGGTTTGCTAGGTTTCCCCAGGTGCCGGCTGAGCTACAGGCCAAAATCCACAGGTAGGCACTTTGCAAAAAACACCTCTGTTTTCTGTGAAAAAATGTGATGTGTCCACGTTGTGTTTTGAGCCATTTCTTTTCTTTGGGCGCTAGGCCTACCCACACAAGTGAGGTACCATTTTTATCGGGAGACTTGGGGGAACACAGAATAGCAAAACAAGTGTTATTGCCCCTTGTCTTTCTCTACATTTTTTCCTTCCAAATGTAAGGCAGTGTGTAAAAAAGACGTCTATTTGAGAAATGCCCTGTAATTCACATGCTAGTATGGTCACCCCGGAATTCAGAGATGTGCAAATAACCACTGCTTCTCAACACCTTATCTTGTGGCCATTGTGGAAATACAAAGGTTTTCTTGATACCTATTTTTCACTTTTCATATTTCTGCAAATGAATTGCTGTATACCCGGTATAGAATAAAAACCCATTGCAAGGTGCAGCTCATTTATTGGCTCTGGGTACCTAGAGTTCTTGATGAACCTACAAGCCGTATATATCCCGGTAACCAAAAGAGTCCAGTTGACGTAACGGTATATTGCTTTAAAAAATCTGACATAGCAGGAAAAAGTTACAGAGTAAAACGTGGAGAAAAATGGGTTTTTTTTTTTCACCTCAATTTCAATATTTTTTTATTTCAGCTGTTATTTTCTGTAGGAAACACTTGTAGGATGTACACAAATGACCCCTTGCTGAATTCAGAATTTTGTCTACTTTTCAGAAATGTTTAGCTTTCTGTGATCCAGCATTGGTTTCTTACCCATTTCGGTCACTAACTGGAAGGAGGCTGAAAGCACAAAAAATAGAAAAAATGGGGTATGTCCCAGTAAAATGTCAAAATTGTATTGAAAAATTGGGTTTTCCAATTCAAGTCTGCCTGTTCCTGAACGCTGGGAAGATGGTGATCTTGCCAACGCAAACCCTTTGTTGATGCCATTTTCAGGGAAAAAACCACGAGCTGCCTTCTGCAGCCCTTTTTCCCCATTTTTTTAAAAAAACTACATTTTCACCGTATTTTGGCTAATTTCTTGGTCTCCTTCAGGGGAACCCACAAAGTCTGGGTACCTCTAGAATCCCTAGGATGTTGGAAAAAAAGGACGCAAATTTGGCACGGGTAGCTTATGTGAACAAAAAGTTATTTGGGGTGTGAACTGCCCCAAATAGTCAAAAAAAGGCTCGGCACAGGAGGGGGAAAAGGCCTGGCAGCGAAGGGGTTAAGATGCCCTCTGCGTGCTTTTTTGAATAAATCCAACACTGGCATCAGTGTAGGTTTATTGTGCTGAGAAGTTTGATACCAAACGTCCCAGTATTCAGTGAAGCCATTATGGAGCTGTCAAGTTCGTAATGACAAGCTCCCAGATCATATACTTAATATGGCACACTGCACTTACTATGTCTAAGAATGGATTTAGACACTGTAGGGGCATACTGCTCATGCAGCTATTCCCTCACCAGTGGTATAATGCACCCTGCCTTAGTGCTGTAAGGCCTGCTAGAGGGGTGATATACCTACGCCACAGGTAGTGTTTGGTGAGCATGGCACCCTGAGAGGGATGATATGTCAATTTTGCCTTTCCCCCCCACCAACACACACTGTCTGCAATGGCAGTGTGCATGTGTTTGGTGAGGAGTCCCTTGGGGTGGCAGAACACATGCTGCAGCCCTTAGGAACCCTCCCTGGGCACAGGGCCCTTTGTGCCACTGGTACCCTTTACAAGGGACTTATCTATGTGCCAGAGGTGTGCCCATGGTGGAAAAAATGGTACAGTGAACACTCAGGCTGGGGCCTGGTTAACAGGATCCCAGCACACTCTGTCAAGTCAGCATCCATATCGGGCAAAAAGTGTGTGTGGGGGGTGGTGTTACCTCAACAAGAACAGTTTCCTCCACTCAGCTTTCTTTGTTATGTGATTCGTTGAGCTGAAACATCTTTGATTGGTCTTAGTAATGTCCCTGGGAGACCAGTGAGTAGTGATTAGCTTCCGATGAAGAGTGATGAGACTAAGGATAGACTGTGGCTCAGAACCTTGAGGAAGAGAGGGCTTTACCTTGTCTATACTTTTAGTTCTTTATTCTTGATATGGGGCAGTGAATAGTTGGTATGAAGGTCCAAGGATATAGCAGAGGATGACACTGGGAAGAAGGCCTTCTAAGTTCACGTGATTGAGCTACTACTGGCTGAGTGCCTTAAGGGCTCTGACGTTTATGAAGACAACTCCAGACTTTGCTGAATTTCACATAGGTTGCAGATATATAAAACATGATCATAACTTATTTTTATAGAGCATGTCTTACCACACATCTGTCATTAATTACCATTGCATATAAAAGGGGTTAGTATTTCCCAATTTGTTGGTACTGAATTTGTCAACCTCGAAAAGATATATCTGAGTCTGTCACCCCAGGATTCAAACTTGTGAACTTCAGATCACTGCATTTCTCAGCAGCAAGCTTTTTTCAGCTCACTGAGCCAATCCCCAACTTTAAATGAAATGCAGGCAACATCTAAGTTCATCAGTGTTATTAGCTGATGTTATTCATACCTCTAGTTAAGTGCCATCAGTGTTTCGAAGGATAGCCGTATTATGCTGGTTACGTTGTACTTGCATGTACAGGTGTAACCTGAGAGTGAGAAGGGGTGTGAAAATCCACAGGAGACAGGAGTTGGTGGGAAGCAAAGGAATTGTAGGGGTCATTCCTACCCTGGCGGTCTATGACCGCCAGGGTAGGTGACGGAGGAAGCACCGCCAACAGGCTGGCGGTGCTTCCGGGGGCATTCTGACGCCGCGGTCAGAAAAGGGAAGCCGGCGGTTTCCTGCCGGCTTCCCGCTGCCCCAGGGAATCCTCCACGGCGGCGCTGCAAGCAGTGCCGCCATGGGGATTCCGACCCCCTTCCCGCCAGCCTGGTTCTGGCGGTTTCACCGCCAGAACCTGGCTGGCGGGAACGGGTGTCGTGGGGCCCCTGCAGTGCCCATGCCACTGGCATGGGCACTGCAGGGTCCCCCTAACAGGGCCCCACATAGATTTTCAGTGTCTGCGTGGCAGACACTGAAAATCGCGACGGGTGCAACTGCACCCGTCGCACACCAGCAACTCCGCCGGCTCCATTCGGAGCCGGCTTCCTCGTTGCTGGTGCTTTCCCGCTGGGCGGGCGGGCGGCCTTTTGGCGGTCGCCCACCCGCCCAGCGGGAAAGTCAGAATCACTGCTGCGGTCTTTTGACCGCGCAGCGCAGCGGTGTTGTGGCGGGGGAGGCCACCAGCCGAAGTAAGAATGACCCCCTGTATCTGTTCCAGTCGTGCTCTACTGAAGAGGCGTGGGGTGGACCCATTCAAGACTGCACTGGTGTTGCCAATAAGTTAATGGAAAGTTTCAAGTAGAACATGGTTGTCATCAGTCTCAAACTCCACTGGCAGTGCAAGGTGCACCACAAGATATTTATCCGTGTTATTGATAGAATGTCATACACTCTCTGGGTTGTGGTAGTCTCTAACATAGTGGGACTAAAACCCTGATTGGTGTCCTGGAGGATGTTTGGAAGATAGAGGTGCTCTTGCAACTATAAAGCTACTGTTTCGAGTCGAGTCACAGCAACTGGAATAATGCACTCTTTAAAGGGATAAAAACCTGTTGTCTTGCAAAGAAAGATATGTGGCGTATTTTTTTTGTTCCAGGGGATACTGTGAAAATGAAAATACTAGGAATGTTGCATCTTTTATTCCGTATTTATGCATCAGAGCACAATCAAATAAAGATGTTTGTTTAGGATTTACATCAAGCTCTAGTATAAACTAGACACCACAGGTTTGTGAGGTGACTTCTTAACATAGGGCAAAGTCATTTAGGGCGAGATTACTATTTTATAGATGGATTTCCTATGCTAACAGAACATTAGAGTTTAGAAGATATTTTATGTTCCTCAGGGTATTTCATAATGAGGATAGCTTGGATTTTCATTTAGAAGACATTGATTCTGAATTGACGAGAATCAAATATTGATAGTATAGTTGTTTCCTGTCATGCATATATAGATGTTTAGATGTACTCTTGCATGGTTAACCAAGCAGAACACATGAGAACATTTAATATCTTCGTGAAATAATAATGAGGGCATAGATAAAATAAAAAACAAAGGAATATAAGTTAAGTGGATACTTGCACTGTGCTATGTGAGCCCACGGAAGTGTGAGAAATAGGAATGTAGGTTGGCATCAGCAAAAACAGTGTGTTGTAAAAAAGAGATGCATTCAAGAACACATACCTAAAAGTATCATTCACAAAGCCCAGATTTGTGAGAACTGTACAGCCAGTCATGGTCAGGCAGGCTCTTAGAAGAACTTGAATGTTAGTCAAAGCTTTAACTGGGAGGCAAAGCTGTCCTTTCCCTGTGAGTAAGCCAAACTTACTGGAAATAGATGGCATAACTAGTAGGGTTTTAACTTGCCGAGCAATAATTGTAGCGTGGAAAAGACAACAGTGTTGGTATGAAAATTGATAAGGATATTAATCACTTCATTGAGATTGAGGTAATACACACGTTGCAGATTTTGGAAATATTGATGTGACTTTGCTTTACCCAGGGAACAGGAAGAGACCAGATTTGACAAGAATGTGTTAGTAACACAAAGTGAAAAAGTTGAGTCAGTCATGTTGTCGAGTACCAGCAAGTCACGAGGCCTCCATAGCTTTCAGTTTGAACTTTATGATGACCTTGGAGTGTGATTGACGTCATGGTAGTGATAAGTTTATAATGAGAAGATACTTTTATATCCTTTATTCCAAAAACAGCCAGTAATGGAAATGATTACTCTTGTTCTGTATCCATACTCTTACATAGATTGTTTGCGACCAAAGTACTAACACGAGTTGAAAAGATGCTGGACAAATGCATCTGTGTGCACACCCTTTTGTGAATGGTGTGCATGAATTTACTAAAGCTCATATGGTGATTAATTTTAAATGATGTTGGTTTGAGCTTTTTACCAAAAGTAGAGTTCTTTCTCAAGCTATAAAATTATTCTATGAGCTTCTCGAAATGTTATTCTGGCGAGGTTATCAATATATGGAATTTCAAGCGGTCCAAAGAACATCTGCCTATTTATTTATTATGGCATATAACTTAGTACAGCCAGGAGTCTCTTGGTGCAATAGAATAAGCCCTTAATGATAAGACTGAGGCAGATAAACCAATCCATCTCAGAGAAGTGCCTGCTTATCAAAACTGGAAAGTAACTGGGTTTTCAGCTTGATGCAGAAGCTGAAAAGGGAAGGTTCTCTCACAATCAGTTGCAGCTGGCAAGGGTTACAGGGGGTGGGGCACATGCAGGGGGATGGAGTGAAGAAATTTAAATAAACTTTAAAATAAAAACTTACCTCCGCTGCTCCTGCGCCGCCGCTCCTCAGTCTTGTAGTGCAGGCTCACAGCCTACCCTGTGGCCAATCCTGACGCTGCTCAGAGCAGCATCAGGATTGGCTGGGAGTGCCCTGGCCAGGCTGGAGAGAGCACACTGCGCATGTGTGTTTGGCCAGCCTAAAATGGCTGGCCAAACACACATGTGCTCTGTGGGGAGTGCACAGCGCACTCTTCTTGGTGCGCGCCGCCCCCACTTTCAACAAGGGGATAAATAGTTTATTGTCCCTTTGTTGAGAAAGCTTTGGAGCTTCTGCTGCTTGCAGGGGTCGGGGATGCAACGCTCCTCAGCCATATCGGAGGAGCGGCCACAGCTCACAATTATCTAAAAGGAGCAAGTTTATTGCAAAAAAAAAAAAAAAAAAAGTCCATTCTACCCCGAAGGTTCTACTGACACATCTTATATTTAAATTTTAGGACTGAAAGAAGTAGGTGGCTGGGGAAACTTGGAATTGAGCGTCATTTAGAATTCGACGATTGAAGACTTTAAATAGGTGAAGCTATAAAAAGAGAAAGTTTATTTATTTTATGTAACATTCCTTCTAATGGATAAAGCGACTTTTGTTTAGCTCTTACGACTGGTTTTCACCCACCCTCAAAAAACAGATTATCAGTATACCAGGGACTCCAACCTTTGTTAGGTGATTAGTGACTTTTGAGTGTGAAATGTAATGATGAGCAAAAACTGAACCACAACAAAACTGGTAAATGATTGAAACAATGGCAACATTTTACTTATAATACAGTACAACATTCTTTTTTTTGTTTAAATATAGTGCAGAACAGGAACACTGATTGATTTGAAATTTGACTTCAAAATCAATCTGACAGGGGCCAAAGTTATTATTAACTGGGTGTTTGTAAAATTATGGCAATTTGTACATGTTAAGGCCTAAAAGGGCAAAATATGTCAGGCTTTGAAGATTTGGGGTTCTCCTCCTAAGATCCTGGAATACGTTTTACCACAATCTGGTTTTGAAGCACAATAGATCAGTAACTGGGTGAAAAATGAACAGGTTTAGAGACTAATTACTAAAAGGGAATGTGACATCGCTCAATTGTTTCTTTAGGAAATGTAGCCACAAATGATGCTTTCCAAGTGTCATTTTGTCATTAACATTGCAAAAAAGCGTTAACCCCTGAATTCTGGGTACAAGGAATGTTTGGGGGAGGGGTCCGCTAATGTTTTACATTTCACATTTTGAATTGAACTACAATTCACAAATTTAAATTTTTAGGCAGAGAGATTGTGTTTTGGCCAGTATCACACTAATCCCAGTCAAACTCCGTAACTGCCGTTTGAATCACATTATCCTGGTTTCAAATCCAAGAGCTTGGCCACGAGACCAAGAATGACGGCTTTAGCAAGTAGGGATGCCGCAAACCAGTGTTTTTCAAAGAGTACATCAGAATTACCACAAGTAAAAACAATGAAAAGGTCATCACAAGGTCCGCAGATAGAGCAGAGCATTGGTAACAGATCTTCAAGAGTGCCGAGAGCATTGTATACCATAAATGGAGTCGGTGCGTTTAGGTTCAAACATTGTTAACCCATCGTTGCACAAATAGGCCAAATTAGTCCAAATTGGCAGAAGCGCGGGGCCACAAACCAATGTTGGTACAACTTTCAAGGTACAGGTTTTCATGATGCGTGTGATATTCTTCCTTGGAAGCTTCCATAATGTCCCTCGTTCGTACTCTTGCCAAAGTCCCCTAGTGCCCGAGGCAGGACACTGTATTGTCTTGTAATTGCATCTGCAGAGGGAGCACTTTACACGTTTCTAAAGTACCCTGCTAGAACATGTACGTCTGCAGAGCTCCACACATAGTAGACTTTGCCGTTTTCTATAATACCGAGTTTCCATAATAGTCAACACACACTGAAAACTTGATTTAGAGGTTCTATAATGGGTCAATTGTTGCATTTTGCTGGGTTTTCAATAAAGTGTTGGGGCTGCAGCCCCCCTGGTTCATATCTTCTTTAAAATCTCATTCTGCACGGACTTCTCCTCAGTAGAAGCCAAGACAGGAGGAACCTATCTGCTTCACCTGCTAAGAAAAAGCGAGAAGAGCTGCCCTGGCCTTTGCTGAAATTCTGCCTGCCTGTGGACTAGGTAAAAGGGTTGGAGAAAACATGACAATTCCACCGGAGTAATTTCAGTAATTCCGCACTTCTAATTTCTTAAATCCGTCTGTGTGTTGTTTCCCCTCGAAGCAGTTGATCAACTTCAGATGTGTGTAAATGGAATATAGATGATTTAAACAGTACACCAGATTAACAAGAAACCAGTATGGTAGAACTGCTACTGCATTTATGCATTGCACTGCTCTTGACAACAGTGGAAAATTGAGCTTGTGTGGAACTTTTACTGAATAACAGGATGACCCTGAGGCACATGTCTGAGAAAGACATCACGTCGCAATTGTGCCTGTGTATGTCCGGTCCTAGTCTGGTACTACTTAAGCGCTCCAGCTCACACATATGAACGCCATTGCTTGGACTCGGCTAACCACATGGTGGCGCCATCTGCTTTGATATCGTTGCTCACCTGCTCTGGCAGTAGCTCCTATTCTCTACGTAATGTTTGTGGATTTTCACAGTTAATGTTTCTGGTCACTACCGGACCAGGTTACTGTGCGAGTTGTAAGTGGGCGTGGAGATGGCAGACTCTGGCCCTGAGTGAATCCACGAATGACAAATGTATTGTTCAGGTAATTTAAAAACATAACGAATATGTATACAATTCTTATAGGTTGTTCCAATAAAATGCTCCTATTGTTTTTCCCATTAAGGTTTGGGGTATTCTAGGTAATTAAAAAAAAAGTCGATAAAAAAGTCGCTGCCTGGCAGAGATCTGGCATGTCTTTGGTGTTAAAACAATACTCAAAATGGCTGAGCATCAACGAGAAATGTTCCTGTTGTGGCCAACAAAAGACTTAAGGAGGCGATGGGCAAATCACGTGTAAGAACGACCTCATTGCAGCCTTTGCCCACATCATAAGGACAGGAACGCAACGAAGGCCCCGGCAGCCCCCGCATTGCTGAGGAGGGGACCCTCAGGACAGCACCTGGCCTGAGTGAGTTCGGAGGGGGCCCCCTCCATTTTGTGTCAGGGGTAGGGGAGTTCTTCATTTTCGTTACGCCACTGCATAAGGAAACGACACTATATCTGTTTTGTGTAGGTGCCTCAGTGCTAGAGTAAATACAAAAACATTTAACAACAATTTTTATAAAAATATGTATTTTTTAGCTGCGAGGAAACCCTCTAGTACTGTTATATTTGTGTGTATAACTTGACTTGGTCTCTGTCTTGAGCCATTGTAGGAGGAACCAGCCATGTTCTGTTTTCTCTCAGCATCTCGTTTATGGTGCAAGGTTTTTGTTTTTAATTTGCCTTAAACAAATCTTATCCTGAGGGTTGGTGCTGACTTTCTTGCTGTTTCTGGTGAGTGTAGAAATGACCTTGGGAACTGGGGAATTCGTTTTGAATCCCACCTCCATCCTTTGGTCACTGTGCTGTGAATCTTGGAAAATCACTTAATTTCCCTATGCCTACAAAAAAAAAAAAAGCTTAATATGTATTGTTTAACATTTTCTGGTACTCATGTAGAGAGCTGTAGTGCCCACATTCCAAGTTTGCGCTATATAAAACTACAAAAAGGAAAAATTAAAATTTGGAGAGCATCACGCTGACTGGGACTCGAGTGAGGTTTCCATGTCCCAAACACAACTGCATGGGGGTGGCTTTGGTTTAGCCATGCTTCCATGAGGAAGAGCAGATCCGGAGTGTGGTTGTGAAATAGTTCCCATATCTCCGTGGTGGATTTGGTGGGCAAGCCGGCGTTGAGTAGCATGCCTGCGAGTGTGGAGTGTTGTGTGGGTGTTAATCTGTGTGAGCTTGAACGGGTGGCTGGCTTGTGGGAGCGAATCGGGTGCTGTAGGTACAGGAATGGTGGGTGTAGGGTGTGGGAGAGTGCA
Source organism: Pleurodeles waltl (assembly GCF_031143425.1). Lineage (NCBI taxonomy): Eukaryota > Metazoa > Chordata > Amphibia > Caudata > Salamandridae > Pleurodeles > Pleurodeles waltl. The sequence goes on along the minus strand of NC_090447.1, from coordinate 1,407,527,159 downwards.
TAAGAACTTGCAAGAGGCACATGTGAATGCTCCTTCAGCATAGCTGCAGTGAGTGGTGGCAGGGGTTGTACGCAGCAGGGTAGCATTTAGTTTGGGAGGAGCAGGGTTCCTGGCACTGGATGCGGATGAGTTCAGATGGGCTTGCCTTTGGCATCCCAGCAGCGCGCCCACGGAATAGACCCGCGCTGCAGCCACCATTAAGTAGGTCCTGGGGAGGGGTATGGGACACAGGTGGTGAAGGGCCAATATGTTGTCCACCACTCTGACTCGCGTCTTCGAGGCCCTCCTTCTCCAGTGCTGCCTGCTCAGTAAGCATAGCAGCCATTCATAACTGGAGATCTGCATATATGCACTTTAAGAGAACAGACCTTCGTACATCTTTCATACTGGGTGCTCTGCAAGTCCGTTTTATCCAATGCTTTAAATGAGCAGTGATTGCCAGGTACTCAATACTTCCACTTCTTTAAAATAGAGGTGAGAGTACTGGCTCTTCTCAACAGCTGAAAGGTAGTGGGGACAATGAGTACCAACACTTCTTCTATATTGCCTTGACTGGTTTTAGGAAATTCGGAAGAGCAGTGCAAGTCCTCGGTTCTCAGTGTCAGCCCTCAGCTTTTGCAACACTGAGGCAGGAGTGGCAAGGCATTCACTGCACGCGCATTCAAAACCTTTTCAAAGAGGTTGGCATATTTGTGCCTCACTTGAGTGTAACCAAACAATTGCAAAGCTATCAATAAAGGAAAGAGGTCTTTAGCGAGATCCAAATAACAGGCCATTAATGTAGTTCTCTGATGGTGTGAGTCAAGCCGTGAGGTAGTTTCTTTGAAGAGGAACATCTCTCCCTACAACACCAAGATAGCTCTAAGTTATTAGGTGGAATCTTGCATCAAACCGATTAGGGAGTAGTTATGGAAAGCACTAAAAGAACAAAGAGAGCTCATTAACAAAATACAAACAGAGGTGGTATAATACTCACTTCTGTGGCTTTAACAAAATCAAGACTTTCCTAAAGCTAGGAACATGTCCATTTTATTACAAGACCAGAGACTCCTATTATGCTAGTTTTAAAGCATAGCCACAACAGACTTGGCTACGTGACAAATAGCTTTACAGTAAAATGTCATGAAAGTTGAAACATTAGACCAGTTCACTGATCAGAGAATGTTGTCTAAACCAGCTCAAGCACAAAATTATTTAGTAGCCATAGCGCCTCTTGAGGAAATTGGAAAATCTCCTCCGTCCAGTCTACCATCCACTCTCGCGTTCTGCAGAAATGCTTGACTTGTAGGTATTTATGGGCCTGTATTCCTTCGCTTGGGTAACAAGAGGCTAAAAAAAATCACAATTACATCTGCTGAAAAGGGACCTGAACCCCTGTCCAGACACCGGCTATTCCATACAATCCAAGTGGATTGATCGGCTTTGATTGTGTCCAGGCCCCATGGTTAGAGGATCCTGGGGTTCTCCAGGTGGACCCAAAATGTTCCAAGCTGCCAAAACTATGGACTGACTGAGGATCATTTTATAAAATTGCCTCTATGTCTACAGAGGTAGACTAAGAAAAGATAGGATTAGTACTGGTGAATTGACTGCTCCAGAATGGTAGGTTGGGCTTGCCATATATGGGTCGAAAGCACTAATGAGGCTTCTGGGATGAACCAGTCTTGGAGAAAATTGCCTATTGCCCGAGGGTCTGGACTCCAACTGTAAAAGAAAGGTGGGTGGGTGTATAAACAAAAGGCAAAGAGGTCAATTGAAAAGGGACCCTACCTGGAAGAAAGCTTTCTGAAAATTGAAGGGTGAAGACGCCAATCGCTCAAATCTTGAATGTGTCTGGAGCACCAATCCGCAATTGTGCTTAGGTTGCCTGGACAGTATTGCACTTGGCCAGAGTTTCCTTTGTATGCAAAACTCCCAGAATGTTTTGCTAGTTCTGCCAATGATCTTAACTTTCACCACCCCACCCCCAAAATGCTTTTGTACCTGCTGATATATTCTGAAACGTTGGTACACTTCATTTACAGGAATTCAAAACTTTGTGTTCTTAAAAATAAAAAAAGTGACGCCCTACAGCATTTCCCTTCATACTCTGTACTCCAGCATGATTTTCACATAGTCCCCTTTACAAAATCCTCTTACTTTGTAGCTGGTGAAAGAAAAGTAAACACTAAGCCCCATGTTAAATGAATGAACAGGGATTTGTCTGAGGACATGCCCTGAAATTTGACCTTTGCCTTTGAATGCATAGCAAGCGTGACCAGGCAACAAAATTAAAGGCATCCATACTTCCAGCGCCCATGGCTCTTTCTACAACCAATGCCTGCAGTTTGGTGCCTTGTTCCTGCTCTTTCAACAGTAAATATAGGTGCATTATTTTGAGTATTCCCTTTTGTGATCCAAAGCATTTTAAAACTTTCAGAGCATGTTGCCAGACGACCATCAGTACATCTTGTCCTTTAACCATGTTAAAGTCCTATTTCTAAGGGTGCCCATGCTGTTGCTTTTAGGGCATTGGCTGTTGTGATGTTCTGTCAGTTACTGAGCAAAGTTTTTTTTTTTTTTTTTTTTTTTTTTTTCTTGTCTTCTGCATTGAAGGCATTTGATCGCTATGTTACATAATTAATTTTACCTATTTCCTAGGACCATTGAGGCTTTGACTCTATTACGGTTAACAGTCTGACTACAAAGATGTTTGACAGGGTGGGCTCCGTACTGGAATACAGTGTGTGGTATTAACTCTGAATTCTTGGAAAATAGTTTTACCTTTTTTATATCCCTGTGTTTGGAGTGCTTCAATACCCCTTTGTGTTCTGGTGTTGATATACATTATTATACCCTCTAGACCTTAAAATAAGATGGTTCGTTAGCATGAGTCGGAGTTAGGACATACAATAAGAGTACTTGTCTAACACAAGTTGTTTCTTTGCTTGGGATTTACCTGCAGAATAGTTCAAGTGTGTCTGCATATTTCCACATGCCTTCTGATCCACACTGTTCACTGTTAATCACGGCTTGAAGAGATACTTTTGACTTTTGCACAGTTTTTCTTATCAACTAGGAGACAAAACCTTCTTTGTTGAACAACCTTGTTGGGTCTCCAACACTAAATTTGCTTCAAATGCAACTTAGCCGAACTCTTCCAGTTCTTCGAATGAAAGCATTGTATCTGGCAAATATTGCTGCTTCCCCTACACTGGGTTCTTCCTGTTGCAGATTTTCTTTCATTACACTCTCCTTGCATCTTCATTGCAATGGATCTGTGAGGTCTGGGAGTGATGGCACTACTAGGGTGCTAAATAGTTCTGTGATATTACTACATAGGCAACAGATGCCATCCAACTACTAGTAGTTGTCAGAGGTGTGTGCAACCCCCAATCTGATTATTGTATTGATTGTGTTCCCTCCCACTGAGATCCTGGCACTAGGACCAATGAAGCTCACGCGACTTTGTTTTTTGAGTCCTCTTCTGCCGAGGACCGCCTGATGCTTACTGTAATGATGCTTTGAGACACTTATAGCTGAGACTGATGTTGGTTCTGTAAGAGCAGAGGTTCCCTTGCTTACTTGGTTTCTCCTCTCCATAAACATTCAGGACTATCTTACTAGGGTGGATCTTTCAAGTCCATGACTCTCCTGAGAGCTATAGATTGCATTTAATCAGTTATCAGCAATGGAATCTGACAGATCTTTAGTCGTTTTTCAGCAGTGGAATCCTTCCAGGGATGGAATCCCTTTCACAGGTATTACCATGGTACTCTAATTTCTTGTGGAGCAGTTTATGCAGATTCTGTACATAGACTACAGGGTACGGCTATTATGACATTTTAGAGGACTGTTAGAAATTGAGTTTCTAGTTGCAGAGATATGCACTCTGTCCAAGTAGGAATCCCAATCTTAGTCAGGGTAAGTCACAGCACAACCTAAATTATCCTGTGCTTAGTCTCTGGTAGTTTGGCACAGAGCAGGCAGGATTAACTTACAAGGCAATGTGTAAGTTATTTTATGACAATAACTCGTACAGTAATACAGTGAAAACACCACAAAAGGCTGCACACCAGGTTAGAAAAATAGATTATGATTTCATGAATAAAATAAAACTAGAATGACAAATCTGATGTGTAGATGTCAAGCGATGACTTTTTAAAGAATAAATGCAAAATAGCGCTTCAAAGCAAATAGCGCTTTTAGGGGATTTAGGTGGTGCTGGACTGCGGCAAAGTTAGTTTGTGCCAACTGCAATGAAGTGCATGCTGGCTGCAGGACCCATGCAGGCCTTGGGAACAAAGTACCTTTTCTGGTCTCAACAGCGAGATGCATGGTGAGTTGTTTATCGGGTCTTCTCAGATATGGTGATGAGTGGATCTGTCCATTGCACTGATAGCAATGCATCTGTTCTGAAAAGAATCTCTGGAGCCGTGATGCATTCGTTCCGAAGTGACATGTGCAGGGTTTTTTCGTGTAGTCAACTGTGGCGGCAAATCGCAGTTCCCTTTAATCGGGGTCTCAAGGTAATTTGTTGGATTCAAGAGGGATGTGCAAATTGTGCTCCTGCAACCAGGGCGATGCACTGGTTCTGCTACATGCAGACAAGAGAAGTTTCTATTTCTGAGAAGCAAATATCTGGGTCCAATTCTAGTGAACGAGATGCAGAAGCAGGGGTAGAGACTTTGATATCTCTGAGTCTCAAGCAACAGGAGGCAAGCCAGCACACCCTTGGAGATCACTTGTGATGCAAGACAGATTCAAACTCTCTCTCAGCATGGTCAGAGAGAAGAGGGGCAGTACAGTGGTTCTTCCTGGTCAGCAGTCCAGCACAGTAGCAGTCATTGTTGCAGCACAGCAGTTCTCCTGACTGAGTCCAGTTGTAGGTCCAGAATTGTCTGATTTGGTGGGGTCAGAAACCCAGAACGTATACGCAGTTGTGCCTTTGAAGTAGCGGAGACTTCAAAGAAGAGTCGCTGAAGTGCATGGAGGCCCTTTCTTTCCAGTACTGGCTCCAGACTTGGGTGGGGTAGTAACCGGCCCTTTGTGTGGGGACAGGTACTGCCTATTGAGGTCTGTCATCCCCTACTGCTCATGAAGGGCTATCAGAATGCAGACATGTACTCGGATGCATCTAATTGTCCTGTGTTTGTGGCTATCTAAGGGGGAATGCACAAAGTGTAGCTATTACCTATCCCAGACGTGTATAGGAAACAGGTTGCAGGCACACAGCGCTATAAGAGCAGAGACATGTCCACTTTCTAAAAGCGGCATTTCTAAAATAGTAATGTTAAATCTGACTTTACTAGTAAAGAGGATTTGTCATCACCATTCCAAAGACATGAAGCACAACATAGCTACTCCTTCTCAATCAGGAATTAACACTTAAAAGTGCATTAAGGAATTCCCAATGTGAACCTAGGAGAGGAGCAGGCCTCACAGTAGTAATAAAATGACTGAGTTTTTCACTACCAGGACATGCAAATCTTGAATGTACATGTCCTACATTTAGCTACATAGCACCCCACCTTAGGGGTGACTTTTATGTAAGAAAAGGTGAGTGTAAGACTTGGCAAGGGTTTTAAATGCAAAGTCAAAGTGCAAGTAAACTGCATGCACAGGCCCTGCAATGGTCGGACTGAGTCTTGGTTAAGGGGCTATTTATGTGGATGGCACAAATAGTGCTGCAGGCCCACTAGTAGCATTTAATTTACAGGCCCTGGGCACATGTAGTGCAATTTTCTAGGGACTTAAAAGTACATTAAATATGCCAATTGGGTTTGAGACAATATTGGCATGTTTAGGGTAGAGAACACAAGCACTTTAAAGTGCACAAAGTCCTAAAACCAGGTCAGAAAAATGGAGCGAGGCAGGCACAAAAATGGAGGAATCCACCCTAAGGCTGTCGGATCTAACATGGATATTAGGACAGTTTCTCAGTCATAAAACCTTTCTCTCCATCTTTTAGAATTTAGCTTTTGACCATCTTTATGTAGGAGACCGTTTCTTCAGGCTCATAGCCATTATTATTGTCTCTTCAGTTACTCCTTTTTGGGCTGTCAACATGCATGCATTTGTAATTATTCTGTAATTAATGACTGCCTGCCGGCAGAAGCGGACCACCAATTCATTCGACTTGTTCTGAGGCAAGGATCTAAGCTCCTTCTGCAAAGCTGAACACGGATAAACTACGTGTTCAAAAGATTCTTCCCAGCTACCACAACCCCTACACATTACAGCCTCCCCAGGGTTGAGCAGCCAAGTGGGTAAAGGCTTCTAGAAAGCCCAATCACCAGCTATGGTGGCTGCTGGGGTGGCTAGCTGAAACATTTTGATTATCGCCCAGGCATGTTTGTTTGGCAAGGAGAGCTCGATCCGAATGGAATGACCAATGTTGAACACTCTTTTTAATACCAAATTTAAAAAGTGACTTTGATAGATTATTAGCCCAAAGATCCTCAACTCTCAATAACTGTTTACAATCAGTCAAAAAATGGGAGTGTAACCCTTTTGCCTCAGTTGGGCTAATTTCGAGCCACAAAACTGACTCCAAACTACCCACTTTTGTCTTCTGTAGCTTGATTATACCTTCTAATGGTTTTATTTTCAGTGCATAGACAATGCTACAGGAAGTAACGTGGCTTTAGTGAATAGAACCTACAACTTCAATACAAATTTTGAGAGAGTGGATTTTTCTTCTTTTTTTTTAAAGAAAACCTTAAACGTTACTGTTTTCTATGCCTTAAAATAAATATTTCTGCTCTAGTAGTTGCATCAAATCATGCAGTGGACAAAAAGGTTTTCATAAATGCACACTAGCGGGAAAGTCTGTGCTGCTTTTTATGATCATTGTGGTGGTGATGTTGGGGAACATGTTTCATTTGTAGGTCTCACCTGTCTTCGAGACATGCTGTTTTATATCTGTGGGCTTTCACCCTTACCACCTCTTCATTTGTTTCTTCATGCGCCTTTAGAAATTATTTGCTTTTTAGTGGTCCGTCAGTGCTATTTGTCCCTTCTTTGGGTGTGTTGTTTCCTCCCATGCGACTTGCCTTGTTACATGTCTCATTTCGCTTCTGGTCATTTAAGTAACTTTCATGCACTACTTTCTTTTTTTTTTTTTTTCCTGCCGTGGCTCAGGTTTTCAGAATGTTGTCTTTTGTCTTGTAGAAACAAATGTGCTTTGCTGACATTCACAGCATTTTTTAACATTAAATACACAAGTGTGCATTCACTGCTGTTCTCCCTAAGGCTTACAAGGTGAGTCATTTCACTCCATTTTACAACAGTGTGTGTGTGTGTGTGTGTGTGTGTGTGTGTGTGTGTATATATGTATGTATGTGTATATATATATTTGTAAAAAAAAAAAAAAAAAAACACGTTTCCCGATATAGACCACCTTATCTCCATCAGCAGAAGCGTGCATTATCTTTCCCCAGTGGTATTGTGCAGAGAATAACTGATGTAAGCCCCACGCCTTGAATGCATCTCTTGCCAGTGATTATTTGGAGAACACACACAGCATTCACAGTTTATTTTTAACAATAAATACACACGTCTGCATTGACTGCGGTGCTCTTGTGGGCTCGTCTGTTTTTACAAGATGAGTCGTTTTACTCAATTTAGAAAAGAGCGAGCCAATTACAGAAACAAAAAAAAAGTTTGCCTGTATGCACTGCCTTATCCCTGTCAGCAGAAACGTGCATTACCCCCCCCCCCCCCCAAGTGGGATTGTGCATGGAATAACTAAAATAACCCCCACGCCTAGAATGCATCTGCTGTCCGTTCTGCCTGTGATTGGTAGAAGGAAAATGTGGGCGTTAGGGCGCATTTCTGCACACTGAGTAGTAATACAGACATCCAGGTTGGCTTTTGCAGTGTCTTCAATGTGGAAGAATTTAGCTGAGAGCGGGGCAGGTTTTGTAGTTTCATGGCGGGGGTTTGGATGTGTTTTCGCAGCACTGGCTCTCAAAGCCCAGTTGCTTTGGTGTGCAGCCACCAGCAGTCCCCTACTGCGGCTGCTGTTTTCCATTTGCATAGGAGGGGCACTGCAGGCGAGCCCATGCACGGGATTGCCAAACCGCTATCGTATTCATCTCACAGGAAACCAAACAATAACAGTATCTTATGCTCAGTTACATCGCTCTCACAACTTTTTAAAGTTGCAACAGAAACTGGGATGAACAAATTACCGTAATTTTTGTAATGCACATTGCCTGCATCTGCTTTCATTTGTGACGTGGGGGCGGGGAGCTACCTCCCCATAGGCTGTGCCCTTGTCTTATTTTTATGGGCGAGCGCAAAGCGCTCCGTCCATTCTGTAATCTCTCTTTGGGCTTCAAACCACGCCCATGTCACGTCAGTCACTTACATTGGTTCGTGGGCGTGCCTTTTAAAATCCGCTTGCTTTCATTTGTGAAAGGCATGCATACGTCATGCCTTTTCCGGTGTTTAGCCCGCCTACACAGCACCGGTAAACTACTGTAAACACATGAGGCTCGATGTTTTCAGCCTGGGGTCCGGATTTCTTTATCTGCTTACTTTCCACGCAGTGCAATCGCGCTGCATTTTACATAGCGCGATCGCTGCGGTTTTTTTCTTTACAATGCGAACAGCTCTAACTCGTTTTCCTTTCCCGTCTCTCCGTCGCAAACACGCTCACAGCAGCTGTGGCACTTTAAATCGGCTTGCTTATATCAGCTGTTTTACTTATTATTTTCAGTTTGTGTCGCAAGAAAAGTCCAGTGGGGTTTGTTTTGTACATTTTTGACGGAATTACATGTGTTTTGTGTGTCTTTTCATGCAGTATTGCCCTAGTTATGTGTTTAGGTTGTCTCTTCCGGAAACTGCTGAATGTTGCGGAGCCTGCCTGAGCCTGTGAGCGGTTTCTTGGTGACGGCGACAGTCGCTGGCAGAGTACTGGAGTTAGAGCTCTGTTTTCCAGGGTACCCGAGCTCACGGCATGGCGTCCCCTTCCAGCCGACTGCAGAGCAGGCCGGTTATCACTTGTCTATTCATCTTCTGAGTGAGAGCGGCAGGGAACAAGATGTCGGAAGCGCAGGGTAGTGAAATTGGAGAATGTTCCCTTCTGGCTCTTAAATGGAGGCTGTATACTGTCAGGTGGGCTTCTAGTTTCATGGTCACGGCGGTACCTATGTCTCAGCGGAAGCCTGAGTTTTAACTATATACATGGAGTAGCCTTCGCTCCCCATCCCCAATTCTTGGACACCCTTTAGGGGGCGGCATTGCACAAGCTGTGACTGTCCATGACCCTTTGCACAATGCCCTGAAGGAGAGCTGCTCGGTTGCTGTTTATCATTCCTAGCTCTGCCCCTGCCAGTGTTCGTGGCAGTCTCCCAACCCTAACTTCTTTCCGTGTTTCACATTGCTTGTCAGATTAAAAAAAAAAAAAAATGAATTTGAAATGTGGATATCCTCTTTCTCACGCCGTTTATCCAGATCTCAACTTTGCTCTTAAACGTAATCCAGAGTTGCCCTAGCGCGCTGTTTGTGACTGGTTTCTTTATGGCTGCTTGGGGGTCTTTTTGACTTTGCAGGCTAAAACATACATTGGGTAGGTGAGGCGGCTGGGGATGAGGACCAGCGTTTTTTTAAAACGAGAAGGGCACTAAAGTTTAGTCTAAACTGAGGGGTCCAGAAGGGAATTGTGAAATGAGCTGAAGCTTAGGCAGCAAGCAGGTAGGAAAAGGCAATAATATACACATCCAGCTGTCTGGATCTAAATTAAGTTATAATAAGAAATGTCTGGTAAATGAAATGCAAAGTGGTAATATTTAAGCAGCATTTCTTCATTTACTCAAAGGATTAAACTTTTAAGAAGTTATTTAGTACATCTTCGAACAAAAAAGAACAGTGGCAGTCAAAATATAAAACATGACGTTGTTATAATTGAAAATTATGAATAAGAAGGTATCCGTAAGTGTAATACTGGCTTTCCAGAGTGAGACGAGTTGTGATGTGATAACTTGTTTTTCATAGCACACAGAATTCGTCAGGATGTCTCAAGTTCCTATCGTTTCCACTAATGGAATGACTGTTATAGTCAGTTACTGAATGACCAAGGGAAACAACTCTGCATTTTATCCGCAAGTATCACAAAGTCTGCCGATTAGTCTATTCATCCAGTAGCAAATGTAGGTTTCTTTAATTTTACCAGTTCTCAAATATAGAAAGGGAGCACCCAAATATCGTACCGTTTTTTGTTGATGTTTTACGAAGTAGACACACTGTCAGGCTTCACAATGGGTACCTCGTGTGCTACTGTAGCTCTCCAGCTACCTGCAAGTAGCTCTCCTGCGTGCAGACCAGTCTACTAAATTAGAGTATATTTTACATTTGCAGTGCTTAATTTGAGAAAGTGTGTTAAGATGCAGGGCCCAAACAATTTTTGTTGAAGAGCAATCAGTTGTTGCTTTTCTGTCTGAGCATTTACTGTGGGCAAAAACAATCCTTTATTAGGAATGCAAACTCCAACATGTGAAAATGTGCTTACGCTCCAAACTATAAACAAGCTCCCAGGCTGGAAGTTTAAACAGCGAGATGTTGTCATGTTGTAGAAAACATTTTTGAAGACCAGGATGTGAATTACTCTTTACTCATAAACTCTGTGAAATACAGAAAATGAACATAAACTGTCTCAGCAGAAACATTAGCAAGTGTTCCTGAAAGGACACCATCAGCCGCATGAAAGAGTGTAAGAGACTGGCTTGCTGGATTGCTCTGTAGACAGAAGCAAAGTTATCAGAAGCTGAGTGAATTGCCCCTACACAGTGTAAATTGCAGCCTGACACCACATGGCACACACCAGTAAAGCAATATGTAAACATAAATATTAAGACACAATTGTATTAATATGCAGGCAATAGCTTTAAAAAAAAATCGTATTTGTTTTCCGTGAGGCCAATGTGTTCCGTGGGTTGATAAGTGTTCAAGTGGAAATCCTGTATTTTGTAAGCGCATGTTTGCCTTCAGTAAACACGTTAGCGTGCTTCAATTAAGCTCTGCCCAATTAAACGCTGCTAAATAGCAACATTTTCAATTTTTGCTGGAGATAGAGGAAGAAGGTAAATGGAAGTGCTTTAGTTATATGCTAGGCCACTGGAATTATGTGGTAGGAAAAGAAGAAATTATGAGGCAGGGTTGACTAATTTATGTAGCCAGAAAAGTCCAGTTGTGAATTTACAGTGCCAATAGCTATAACTCAAGAAAATGCGAGACCTATTGCATTGCAAATGCTTGTTTATGAATTGCATATAAATGCTGTGTGTACTTCACTCATTTTCGGTATTCTGATGTCAAACAGTTGTAGACTTGGGACAGTCCAGTTTTGGTGGCATTGCTGAGATTCTGTGATAAGTGTAGTGTTTGTACATGTTCATATGATATTATGCAGTGCTTTTTGCACTCTTCAAGTCACCTCAAAAGGTTGGGAGGATTGGGGGAAAGGTAAACACGCATTGGCAAATTCAAAAGGTCTAACCTATACAAGATCTATTGTCTTTTTCAATATTTTCTCATCAAGTTGATATAGCAGCGTGGCCACACTGCAACATGGCTGAAAGTTAAAAAAAAATTAAAAAATCACTATGATGTGGCAAGTGTTGACTGCTTCATACTTTTTCATTTTTTTTTTGTTTTGTTTAACTTTCAGCTGTGTTGGTCAGCTGCCACTCTGCCGTGCAACACAGTTAAAAAAAACATTAACAAACCCAACAGGTATTTTATAGGCAAGACCCATTGGCATTGTCAATAATCGTTTCATTTGCTAAAGATGCTTTTCGTTTAAAAAAAAAAAAAAAAAAAAAAAAAAACACCTGCCTATAAAATGCCACCAGTAAACCTTTTGCATAGCAAGTAAGTAATATAATAGTTTACTTCTATCTCTCTTTTCAGCTTGGGATTTAGATGCTTTTGGAAGATGGATGCAAAGAATAAAACCACTTTGACTCCCACACTCTTGAGTTGCTTTAACCAGAGGGTTTCCACTGTCTCGAAGAACCAGACTGGCATTAAATATCCAATACAGGCATTCATTGGCGATGGGCTGTATGTCTTTGGACTGATTGGGATTTTTATTATCCTAAAGACATTAATGACACTGAATACTATGTTGGAAAACAAGCCGGATGACCACGTCTTCATGGTTTATAATGTCAAAGCAGAGCATCAGGATACAACCTTGGTTCAGCAAATGGCGAAAGCACTGGAGAATATGGAATGCAGCAGTTCTCTACCAGTTAGCTCCCCATCATCGTGTGATACCTTCTCCATGTTTGCCAGTTCTCCACCGGTTCACTCTGGAAATGGGTCGGATGCTGTCTTTACGTTCATGGAACCCAACCAACTCAGCCAAGGCACCAGTACTCCGATCTCCAGCGTAAACATGAGAACTCTCTTATACAGCCCGGACAGCAGTACTAAATCACTGGTGTAGAAGGTCTCACTGAACTCACATGGTGATTTGGACACTTTAGAGTGTATTTTACTGTAGCCATCCAACCACAGTGGTGTACTCCCATTGTCGTTAGTCACACGCTTGAGGAGTAGTAGTACGATTGCATACACCATCACTTTACATTTTTGTGCCACAAGTTCAATTTTACATGATTTCACTCTTTACAGTTATTTGTTTTTCTACAATGCACGTGATGCACAAACATCTAATTTTTAGAAATGTTCATAGACTTTTGGCTCCTGTGCAGAGCGAAGAATGTTTTCATTACACCCTGATGCAGCTGTACTTAGTATAATAGAGGAAATTTTGGAGATGTCTTTGTGTGGCCTGCTAAGAGAGGGAGTGAATGAACACTTACTCAGTGAAACTATCAAAGTTCCTAAGCACTTCTACCACTTAAAAAAAAGAAACCAAATGACACAGAGCTTATAAAATGCTGTATCACAATTAACCAATATAAATAAATGCTAATAAATTCAATAAATTCAAACTATGTTGTTAGAGTTCTGTGGAGCAAGAGAAGCTCGTGTTTCCTGGTAGAAAACTTGGAGTAAAGTCGGTCTCCAGGACAGTGTTGGCAGGCTGCCCACAAGTGCAGTTCTGGTGATATATGATGCCAGGTTTAGTGCAGGTGTTAAAGGGGAGGAGGACCTTTTGTGATCTGAAGTCACTGGCTCAACACTGCTTGGAGGAGTGACAGTCTCTACTCTGTACCTCTGACACATCTCCCTTTGAGATCTGGAGGTGTGGTTTCTTTCAGAGATGTTGAGGTTGCAGGCTGTGAAGTGAGGGCAGACAGAACACTGTCTGAGTAAAGAGAAGGTGTCTCTTCATCCGGGCTCAATCCTACTTGGTGGAATGGCCACGAGGGCCTCTTTCTGGTGGAAAGCTTTTTTCTAGCTTTTCTCCTTTTGATCTGTGAAGGGGTGTGATGGCATTTGGTGGGGCTGGGATTGGGTTATCTGATGGTCAGTGACAATCATGCGTGTACCTCTGTCACTCTGGCAGGACAACAAAAAGGGGTAGATCTTCTAGGCAGCCGTGATCTCCAGACTTACTTTATTTATTGGTTTACAAAATAAACACCGTTTCCATAAAAGCAATTTACTATTTTACGCAATTTTTAAAGGATTTAAATTCGTTTTATAGTCAAAAAGCATACATTAGCCAGGTCATTACTTTTAAAGTTTGTACAGCTAGTGAGATTGACCTGCTGTGAGCCATGATCCAATCTCAGTTGACCTGGAACTCAATCACTCTTCAGTGGCTCCTAATCAAGTCAGTCTGCAGTAATCACCTTGATTCTAACGTGCTCAGTCATTCAGCGCACTCCGCTTTCCCTCGAGGGAGCTCGCTTGTAGTTCACGACCACCCTTGTCTGGGAACAAATGGTGTCCACACATCAATCCCTTTTACAGTTTGTGTTCGACTCCTCAGCCTGGACCTTTTATAAAGCTACCATATAATTGCACTAAACCATTAGGGAGACCACTTCAGGACATGGAAGGCTCTCTTCTCTAAATAGAAATATGTGTCTTCCTTTCCGCAGCATACCTGCCTCTGTACAGAAATCACATACCTGTTTTTTCTAATAGATTTCGGCTGTTTCACCAGCACAAACCTACATGCAGCTGCTCCTGCTAGTCCGTTCTTCTTTCTCCAAGGAAGAAACCTGTGCTCCTGTCACACCATGGGTATGAATAACACGTTTCTCACTTATTCACCTGCCTTTTAATTTTTAGATGGAAATATAACCTATTACAATATATCGGAGGTCATTTCTGCCAGAGGTGAACTAGAAGGTAGAAATAAGTGTATGATACTCTAATGTGCACGTACTTCAGTGTAAGGCATCACTGATGGATGTGCTCCACTCTTGTACTGTTTTTTTAAACAATCTATATTTTCTGTTTTCTTAGATCACCATATACACGTTCCTTTGCAATTTTGGTACAACAAGAACAACTGAAGTGTATAAATACACAGAAGTCTACCATTTTGACTAAATACACATTTCGAAAAGCCTTTTGTATTTTAAAACTAATGTATGCGACTGACAGTGACACAGTTCTGCTCACAGTTCCTCTGACCCTGGTTCTCAGGCAGGTCGCTCCCCTCACCGCCACGCAGCCTCCAGTGTGACCGCTCTCGCTCCTGTGCCCTGACTGCCTTTTCCCGCCTCCAGTGACCTAGCGCCAGCGTCCTCTTCGTTTTGTGCCCGAGTGCCTGTGTCCACTCTTTCTTCTGTACCCCGAGTGCCTGTGCCCCTGGTATTGTTCCACTGTACATTTTACCTTTTTGCCCTTACTGTGTTCTTTTTTCTTCCAGCCTCGCCGCGTCACCCCATCGCCGCCCGTTTTTTTCCCGCCACTACACTCCGGTAGCTCCGCCCCCTTGCTCCCCAATGGCTGCCCCGCTCCCACCTCCCAGCTGCTCCTCCCTCCCTCTTCCCCTCATATGGAGGCCGCGCAGCGATAGAGAGAGCGACCTCTGACCCTGGTTCTCAGGCAGGTCGCTCCCCTCACCGCCACGCAGCCTCCAGTGTGACCGCTCTCGCTCCTGTGCCCTGACTGCCTTTTCCCGCCTCCAGTGACCTAGCGCCAGCGTCCTCTTCGTTTTGTGCCTGTGTCCGCTCTTTCTTCTGTACCCAGAGTGCCTGTGCCCCTGGTATTGTTCCACTGTACATTTTACCTTTTTGCCCTTACTGTGTTCTTTTTTCTTCCAGCCTCGTCGCGTCACCCCATCGCCGCCCGTTTTTTTTCCCCGCCGCTACACTCCGGTAGCTCCGCCCCCTTGCTCCCCATTGGCCGCCCCGCTCCCACCTCCCAGCTGCTCCTCCCTCCCTCTTCCCCTCATATGGAGGCCGCGCAGCGATAGAGAGCGCGACCTCTGACCCTGGTTCTCAGGCAGGTCGCTCCCCTCACCGCCACGCAGCCTCCTGTGTGACCGCTCTCGCTCCTGTGCCCTGACTGCCTTTTCCCGCCTCCAGTGACCTAGCGCCAGCGTCCTCTTCGTTTTGTGCCCGAGTGCCTATGTCCGCTCTTTCTTCTGTACCCCGAGTGCCTGTGCCCCTGGTATTGTTCCACTGTACATTTTACCTTTTTGCCCTTACTGTGTTCTTTTTTCTTCCAGCCTCGCCGCGTCACCCCATCGCCGCCCGTTTTTTTCCCACCGCTACACTCCGGTAGCTCTGCCCCCTTGCTCCCCATTGGCCGCCCCGCTCCCACCTGCTCCTCCCTCCCTCTTCCCCTCATATGGAGGCCGCGCAGCGGCCGCGCCGCTGGCGCGCCAAAGGCAAGCCCGTCTGCGCCTGGACCGTGCCCAGCGCCAGACCCCCTGGCCCCCTCCGCTGCGAGCCTACCCGCCGGACCTACGAAGCCGCCACCCTCATCGCACTCAACACCGGCCGGATCCCTGGGTGCTGCCGAGCCGCCCCAACACGCATCCATGGACCCTTCACCTGCCAATCCTGCAAGTTCTCCTGCATCCAAACCCGCACCGCACCCGCCAAACCAAGCACCAGCAGCAACCATCTGAAGTGCATCCTGCTCAACACCCGCTCCGTCCACAGACACGCCGTGGAACTCTGGAACTTGCTCGACACCACATCTCCAGACGTCGCCTTCCTCACAGAAACCTGGATGAACGCCTCCTCAGCGCCCGACATCGCCATCCCGGACGGATACAAGATCACCCGGAGGGACCGCGTCAACCAAACAGGAGGAGGCATCGCCATCGTCCACAAGAACACCATCCGCATCACGACCAATTCCGACGACACCCTCACAGCCGCCGAACACCTTCACTTCCAGATACACACCGACCCCAAGACCACACTCAGAGGCACTCTCATCTACAGACCCCCAGGACCCCGCACACAATTCAGCGAAGACCTCGCAGACTTCATCAGCCCACACGCCCTCCTCTCCGCTGACTACATCCTCCTAGGGGACCTCAACTTCCACCTGGAGAACAACAACGACAACAACACCACCACCACCCTGCTGGACAACCTCACCAACCTCTGACTCAAGCAACTGGTGAACACCCCCACCCACTACGCCAGACACACGCTGGACCCAGTCTTCACCTCCAGCAAGTAAATCTCCTTCAGCCACTCCACCGGACTCCACTGGACAGACCACAGCTGTGTCCACTTCAGCTTCAGAAGAACCACGACTCACCACCACCCACAACAGGCCCCCCGCAGGAACTGGAACAAGATCACCACCAACCAGCTCTCCACATCACTGAGCCTGAACCCCCCCGGCAGCTCAACGGACCCCAACCAAGCAGCCAACAACCTCACACAGTGGATCACCAACTGCGCCAACCACCTTGCACCGCTGAAAAGCCATCCCACCAGACCCAACAACAAGAAAGCCCCCTGGTTCAACAGCGACCTCAAGAACTCCAAGAAGAACTGCCGCACCCTCGAGAAAACCTGGCGAAAAAAAAACAACTACAGACAACATGACCGCCCTCAAGCACGCCTTCCGCAAACACCACCAGCTGATCCGCACCACCAAGAAGACAGCATTCAAAGAACGACTAGACGACAACGCACACAACAGCAAGGAACTCTTCAACATCGTCAAAGAGCTCTCCAACCCCAGCGCCCGAAACAACGACATCATGCCCTCACAAGACCTCTGCGACTCACTCGCCTCGTTCTTTCACCACAAGATAGCCGACATACACAACAGCCTCGGCGCCCAGACCACGCACCCAACCACCAAACCAACGCCCCCCCAACACCACCCTCCGTGCCTGGACCCCGGTCAGCACCGAAGACACTATCCACACGATGAACACCATCCATTCCGGATCTCCGACCGACCCATGCCCCCACCACGTCTTCAACAAGGCCGACTGCATCATCGCACCCCATCTCCGGGACATCATTAACTGCTCCTTCAACACCGCCACCTTCCCGGAGAGCTGGAAGCATGCCGAACTCAGCGCCCTCCTGAAGAAACCCGCAGCCGACCCCACCGACCTCAAGAACTACCGCCCCATCTCGCTCCTCCCGTTCCCTGCCAAAGTCATCGAGAAGACCGTCAACAGACAGCTAGCCACCTTCCTCGAGACTAACGGATCCCTCGACCACTCGCAGTCCGGCTTCCGTGCCAACCACAGCACCGAGACCGCCCTCATCGCAGCCACTGACGACATCCGAGCCCTGCTCGACAACGGGGAAACAGCGGCACTCATCCTCCTGGACCTCTCCGCAGCGTTCAACACTGTCTGCCACCACACCCTAGTGCAACGCCTCAGCAACATCGGAATCCAAGAGAAGGCACTAGAGTGGATCATCTCGTTCCTCACCGGAAGAACCCAGAGAGTCCGCCTCCCCCGTTCAGTTCCGAGGCCACCAAAGTCCTCTGCGGCGTACCACAAGGATCGTCACTCAGCCCCACCCTATTCAACGTCTACATGAGCCCCCTCGCAGCCATCACACGCCAACACAACCTCAACATCATCTCCTACTCCGACGACACCCAGCTGATCCTCTCCCTCACCAATGACCCAGCCACCGCCAGAACCAATCTGCACGAAGGGATGAAAGACGTAGCCGAGTGGATGATGAATAGCCGCCTGAAGCTGAACGCAGACAAGACGGAAGTCCTCATCCTGGGATCATCACCCTCTGCCTGGGACTACTCCTGGTGGCCCCCTGCACTGGGCAGCGCACCCAAACCAACGGACCACGCACGCAACCTGGGCTTCATCCTGGACTCCTCCCTCTCGATGACCAAACAAGTCAACGCTGTTTCATCATCATGCTTCAACATCCTACGCATGCTCCGAAAGATCTTCTGATGGATCCCCACCGAAACCAGGAAGACGGTCACCCAGGCACTCGTCACCAGTCGACTGGACTACGGAAACACCCTTTACACCGGAACCACGGCCAAACTACAGAAAAGACTCCAACGCATCCAGAACGCCTCCGCACGCCTCATCCTCAACATCCCTCGACACAGCCACATCTCCAGACACCTGAGACCTGCACTGGCTCCCCGTCAGCAAGAGAAT
The DNA here is from genome assembly GCF_031143425.1 of Pleurodeles waltl. Lineage (NCBI taxonomy): Eukaryota > Metazoa > Chordata > Amphibia > Caudata > Salamandridae > Pleurodeles > Pleurodeles waltl. The sequence continues at coordinate 1,407,508,663 of NC_090447.1, read as the reverse complement.
CACGTTCCGTCTCCTCACCAACGCACACAAGGCCCTCCACGACATGGGCCCCAGGTACCTCAACAACCGCCTGACCTTCTACACTCCCACCCGCCAGCTACGATCGATCAGCCGCGCCCTCGCCGCCGTTCCACGCATCAGGAAAGCCACCGCGGGAGGAAGATCCTTCTCCTGCCTGGCAGCCAAGACTTGGAACTCCCTCCCCATCCACCTCCGTCTGACCCAAGACCACCTCTCCTTCAGGAAGCAACTCAAGACCTGGCTGTTCGAGCAGTAGCGGTCCCCCCCTCCCCCAGTGCCTTGAGACCCTCCGGGTGAGTAGCGCGCTTTACAAATGACTGATTGATTGATTGATTGATTGATATGGTTAGCTCAAATACAACTCCATGCAGGGACTTCTTTTTGTTAAGAGGGTTGTTTCCCAAATCACTGGTGCTCATTTTATCAATTTCGAGTAGATGAGAGGCTGAGCAGACCCTCTGGCAATCAGTGTGTGACCCTTTGGTTACACAGTGGCCTCTGCAGCATTAGTCTGCTGTGCCATCGGTCCAGATTTCAGGTGCAAAGCGAGGAGCCATCGGTGTGCGCTTTTGGCCGCAAACTTTGATACTGCATCAACCGTGTTCTTCAAAACCTTTTTGATTCTGCAGTGATTTTTTTTTTTCTGGGGTTAAACGCCTAACATTGATGTTGGTTGCAGGTATATTCAGTTTATGGCCCTCCGTTCACTGATGGTCCGAATCCAGTCCTGTCACTGATAACAACCAGAACGAAGAAGGTAGCAAAGGACAGAAAAGAAAGGCGGTTTCCAATGGAAATACCTATTTTACAGTGTTATTTAAGCACCTGGGTAATGCATACCCTTATCGGGGGACGCTGATGCCAGAGGATGGCCTGGATAGCATTGCTATCGCTGAGGTGTGGTGCAAAGGAAGATGTGATTATGTATCAGTGGGATGGTTTAGTTCTGCAGTAGGGCAATTTCAGGCATTTGGAACTTGTGATCTGCCTATTCATTGACCAAGGAATACTGTAGCCTTCTCTGCACTCATTTGCTAGGCGTCATTCCAGGTTGACCACAAAGTGCATCTCCTGTGCTATCTAATACACCTATATTTCCCACCTGCATGATCAGCCATAATGTCATGACAGGCCCTCACACTCGACACCAATCTCTTCACATCTTTATGACCATGCACCTTCCTACCATATATACTAGTTTGATATTCTTTAGAACACACCTTTGACATCAATGTGCCTGGATTAATGTAGATACTGAACATAAGAGGAGGCTGTTACCCCAACCCCACCCCCACCACCCGCAGCTCCCACCACCCGCAGCTACTTCAGGGGTGATGAAAAGCCATGCTCTTCCCTCTCTGTTTATGAGAAGGTTGAAAAATATGTCCTGTTGTCTCGGCAACCAACTCCACAATAGGGTACCGTGAGCTACCATGTTGAAGGGAGCCAATGGATCCGTTACTATGAGCGTAATGGAAGACGCAGGAATGCAATTGCCAAAACATCATACACACCATACTATGCTTGGTTTAAATCCTGAATTGCTAGAAATCCAGTAGATCCTTCTTGTCGGCATGTTCGGTTTCTGTGCTGTCGCCAACTTCTCCATGAATTTGGAGGGCAATAACTGCTTAGTGTAAGGAGGCTTTCACATGTAAGTTTGTGTAGAGTCATAACTGAGAGGAAGTCACTGTTGGGAGAAAGACTGGAGTTTTATTAGCCCTTATCTTTGTTTCTTCAGTACCATAAACCAACTATTTACAGACCTAAAGGAGCAAAGGTTTATACACTTCCTATGATCCTTACATTGGGATGATTAGCAGAATCCAACTAATTCACCCTGTAAAAGGTCCTTGAGTCGGAAAAAAATATTCAGCAAAATGTAATCGAGTCTCAACAGAGCCAGGATGTATGGTTCAGCTACAGGTACATATTAGGGGTGGCCGTAAATTGAGATTTTCCTAGCCTTGGTGGCAGAAAGGCTAGATTTTATTAAAGACAAGAAGGCGAGTATTATGCTTTTCTTTTCATGCTTTATTTAAACAGCAGCCAAGAACTACAAATCCCAGAATCCCCGGGAAAAAAAACTACAAAACTGCATCACAATGGGGCCAACCAATCACACAACGAGCCCCATAATAACAATCTTGACTGAGAGCACCAAGCCCTCTTTTTTTGTGAATGTCAGTCAATGGAGTAATTTGAATAAAGCCATAATAAACCATAGAGTCAAAAGGGCAGAGAGGAAGTCTTTGCAGAAGGCCTTAAGGAAAGGATAAACCACTGTAGATCCGGATGATTCAGGTGAAGGTCCAGAACGAGGAGCCGATGGAAAGTGGTCAGCCAGAAGCTGTGTTGCTGGTTGAGGCAACTGGAAAAAAAGAACAGGGAGGGTTAGATGAGGAGGGATAATACTCGCCTCCTTGTCTTTAATAAAATCTAGCCTTTCTGACACCAAGGCTAGGAAAATCTAAATTTTATTACAAGACAGGAGGCTCGTATTATGCTTGTTCAAAGCAATGAAAAAACCGTGTGCAAAGGATGATCAACAGGTTTACAATAGAAGGTTCTAAATGTACTAACGTTAGACCAATCTGCAGATCTAAGGATATCATGCAAACTAGCACCAGACCAAAAGGCATGAGAAGCCGTAGCTCCTCTAACGGAATGGGCGCCATAAATATTGGTAGGGACCCCAGCCAAAGACATCAGCCACTTAACCCAACGAGCCAAAGTGGGAGATGAGACAGGTTTGTGGGGCTTCTGAAAGGTAATCAACAACTGAGATGAGGAAGGAACCCTGAGATCTGCAGTTCGTGAAACCTAAGTTTTCAAGCAATTACCAACACACAATGTGGGTTGAGAGGGAAAAAAGGGATAAAGGACAGAAGACAAATTGGTCTTGGTACGTCTAGATACATTGAAACGCACACCTAAGGTGGAAAAATGAAAGTAGGAAACATCCAGAGCCTTTACATCTGAAACACGTTTTATAGAAACAAGACAGAGGAGCATAGTGAGCTTAGCAGACAAATATTTCAAAGATAGATCAGGATTATCGGGCCAAGAAATAAGAAGACGAAGGACGGAGTTCACATCCCACATAGAATTGTATTTGGGGGCTGGAGGTTTGGAAAAACGTACTCCTTTTAGAAGACGACAAACTTAAGGGTGTTCTCCTACTGGTCTACCATCCACCTTGACATGTTCTGAAGAGATTGCGGACCTATAGGTATTGACAGTACGGTAAGCTTTGCCTTGAGAAGCTAGGAATTTTACAACTAAGGTAACGTCAGCTGAAACGGGATTGGAATTCCTGTCCACACACCAGCTACACCATACTGACTAGACGGAACGGTAGACCCTTGAAATACCTGGAGCCCAGGATTGTTGGATGAATTGGTCAGCCTGTTCCGAAATTCCTGGGGTTCTCCAGGAAGCCCCGAAATCCTCCAAGCTATGAGATACAGGGAACCTTGTAATACGAGATTGTGGGGAAGACCCTGGGGATTCAAAAGAAGATCGGGGAAAGGAGGGATCAGGACTGGAAGATCTGACGAGAGTTCTAAGAGGGTCGGATACCAAGGTTGAGACTGCCAGAATGGGGTGACTAGAACTAGAGAAGAACATTGTCGGTGAACGTGTGCCAGGACCCGAGCAATAAAAAGGAAGGGGGGAAAGGCATACAGAAGGGAAGGAGGCCACACTTGAAGAAAGGCGTTGGTAGCCAAAGCCAAAGGATCTGATCTCCAACTGAAGAAGTTCGGAAGTTGGGAGTTGAGCCTTGAGGCAAAAAGGTCCATGGACATCGTACCGAAGATAGAAGAAAGTCGATTGAATATGGAAGGGTGAAGCTGCCAATCGCTTGAATCCTGGGAGTGTCTTGAGAACCAATCTGCCAATACATTCAGATTGCCTGGGAGGTATTCTGCCCTGACTGAAATGTTTTTGTGAAGACAAAACTCCCAGAGACTCTTGGCCAAGAGAGCCAAAGGTTTGGCCCTTGTTCCGCCCAGGCGATTTATGTATGTTACGGCAGATAAATTGTCCATTCTGAGAAGAATGGAGCATTTTACTCTGTCTTTTGTAAAGGACTGGATGGCAAAGGAACCTGCAAGCATCTCTAAATAGTTTGTGCATTGACGACTCCTGAACGGGCCATGGTCCCCCAGTCGAGTGTGGACCACATCTTGCGCCCCAACCTGTCAGACTTGCATCTGACTCTAAGACCAGATCTGGGGCGGCAGAGAAAATTGTTCTCCCGTTCCAGGTGTCTAAATTACTCATCCACCATGTGAGTTCTTCCCTGGACTCTGCATCTAGGACAACCTGATCTGAATACGACAGACCTTGTTGAAGATGACGGATCTTGAGCCTCTGGAGGGCTCTGTAATGAAGAGGGCCTGGGAAAATGGCCTGGATGGAAGAAGAAAGGAGGCCTACGAGACGAGCCAGTGCTCTGAGGGAAGAACAAGGGAGAGACAAGGCATGACGAATTTGTTTTCTTTATTAAGGAGACTTTGTATTGAGGAAGCTGGAGAATCGACTCTGTAGTGTTGAATAGGAACCCCAGGAACTTGAGAGTTCGTGAAGGAATTAGAGGAGACTTTTGGAGATTTATAAGGAAGCCCAGTCGAGAAAAAAGGTCTTTACAAGGATTTAGTTGAGTTACAAGGGAAGACTTGTCCTGAGCCATAATAAGGAAGGCGTCGAGATAGACGATAAGTCTGAGCCCTGAGGAAGGCTACCACAGGTTTGAGTATCTTGGTGAAACACCAAGGGGCGGAGGAAAGACCGAAGGGAAAAGTTTTTTTAATTGAAAGAAAGTATTCTCCCACTGGAATTGAAGAAATTTTCTGAAAGAGGGATGGACAGGCACTGAGAGATAGGCGTCCTGAAGATCTATGCGAACTAACCAGTCGTTGTGAAGGAGGAGATCCCTGAGATGGAGGATAGTTTCCATCTTGAAATGGTGATAAACTACGAAATTGTTGAACTCCTTTAAGTTTGACAGGGCGATGTTTTTTGTTCTTCTTTTGAACCAAAAAGATATTGCTGAGAAAACCGGAAGGATCGAGGACCACTTCCTCGTTAGCCTGTTTTGATAGTAAAGCTTGTATCTCGTCCTGAATGAGGCGAGACTGATTGCGAGAAAAAAGGAGAGGACGAGGAAGAAAGGGCTGACAAGGGGTTTGATAAAGATCTATGCAATAACCTTGGACGGTCTGAATTACCCAAGGGTCAGAATTTATCGACAACCAAACGTTTAAACGCAAAGCTAGTCTGCCTCCTACCGGAGGAAGGCCAGAACTGAAAGTTCTTACCTGCAAGTTGTTCTCCTTTGGATTTGTAACCCCTGTTGCGGCCACCGCGGAACCTGCGGGGATAGAATTGGGGTTTGTACCCTTGGTAGACGTCGAGTTGGTTGGTTTGGGAGTAGGAGCCTCTGTTGAGGGATTGTCCTCTTGCTGAGAAGCGGCCGGCAAAATGACTCCTTCCTTTACCAGCCCTTCCAAAAACCCGTTTGGAAAAAATTATTTTCATAGAGGAATGGGCTTTATCCAAGGAATTGAAGGTAGAGACGTACTTACTTATCTCCTTTATAAAAGAGTCTCCAAAAAGACCATCAGCATTAAGACCAGCAAGAGAGCTGAGCTTAGGATTAATCCTAAGGAAAAGGCTTTTGCGACGTTCTTGCGAAATGTAGGAGTTTGCATTGCCCAGCATACAAATCGCCCGTTGGGCCCAGTTGGAAAGGATATCCGGATCCACTTGTGAGCCTTCTATTTTTGCTTCCTCAGCAAGGTCAAAAATCCTGGTGAGGGGACCCACCAGGTCTAGAAGTCTGTCCTGACCATTTGACCAGGCCCGGTCAACTCCTTTTTTAAAAATTTGTTTTTTTTAGGGTCCTTTCCAAATTTAGTAAAGAAGAGTAACCTATTAGGGTCAATGGCGGGGGTGTCTGTAACTTTACAAGGAAGGAAGGGTCTGGGACATTCAGACTTTAATTTGTTTCTGGATGACTTGTCAAGAGGATGGCGGAGATAGAAGGAAACATAATCCGAAACATGGTAGGAGGGAAACCACTCTGAGGAATTGGGATGATGGATGGAAGTAGGGTCAAACATGGGGTCACCATCAGGATCAACAAGATCTTCGGGTACTAAGTGAGTGGAATTATCCTGAGGAGAAATGTTACGCCTTTTCTCCGGAGGCCCATCATAAGTCATCATTTAGTGCGTCTTGTAAGACATCGTCCCCATCACTGTCCGTGTCCCGTAAATGAAGAATATTAAGAGGGGAGGAAGGGAGCCCTGAAGAATTCGCCTCTCGGGTTGGAGGCCTAAACTTGTTAGAAACGCCTTTTGAAAGCTCATGTGAATGAGACACACGTTTCTTACCTCTCAAAGGAGGTTTAGCCTTAGGTGCATGAAGCATTTTAGAAATGGAGGCTTCCAATTTTTTTGAAATGTCCAACATAGACACTGAAACAGCGTGTTGGACTGAATCCTTAATAAAGGATTTCAAATTATCCTTAATGGATTGGGTTTGATCATCCTCTGACATAATGGGGGGAAAAATTTAGTATTTGAGAGGAAAAAATGGGTAAAAACGAATGTAAAAGTGGAGAAACAGGCTGCAATCCTGTTAAACGTGAGGAAACCAGTGAGGAAGGGGTTAAAATGCTGGTTGTGAAAAGGGGGAGTGACTGCCTTGGAAAGGCTGGCCGGGGGTGTGTAGTGGGCGTGCCACTAACCTCTGAACGAAAGGGAAAAACCCTTGCTGAACCGAAGCGGAGGGTAAACACGCTTTAAATGCAGCCGAGCGTGTGACTGAACTGAAGAAAACCCGCTTGAACCAAGCCGAGCGTGTGAATTGGAGCGAGGTGAGAAGAACTCAGGCGCGGCTCTCAGAACGTTGATAAGAACGTTCTGACAGCTGGCCTTGCGTGCGAAAGTGCAAATGAGGAGGCGCGAGCGCGCATAAAAGGAAAACACAAAGCACGATAGGACCAACAATATACACATAAAATATATATAACTACAACGTACTACACAGATAAATATCTGTAATAACACTATCAAATAGAAATATATAATTGGCGAGCAGGGTACTTATCTTGACTGCGAGCAGCAAGAAAAGAGGGCTTGGTGCTCTCAGTCAAGATTGTTATTATGGGGCTTGTTGTGTGATTGGTTGGCCCAATTGTGACGCAGTTTTGGAGTTTTTTCCCCAGGGATTCTGGGATTTGTAGTTCTTGGCTGCTGTTTAAATAAAGCATGAAAAGAAAAGCATAATACAAGCCTCCTGTCTTGTAATAAAATCGTGAAATACTATGTAGTGTCATCACGCTGAATTACCTAAATATTCTGCAAGGTTTCCAGGACCGCGAGAAGAGCAATTCTGCACTTAGCACTAATGCCCTTTCATGTGATGCATTTAGCGCTACGAAATAGCGCTAAATAAAATGGAACATGAGCAGGGAGAGCTACTTGTGCTCGCTAAATGTGCATTTGGGGTACGATTTTTCAACCAAATGAATTCCCAAGCATTTAGCACTATTTTTAGCGCATCACTAAAATGGAAGCAATGATGCATTCTGCGCTAAGAAAATGGTGCTAAATGCATCAGAACATGAACAGCAGTGCAAGCAGCCATTCACTAAATGTGCTCTCAATGTAGTCCCCCCCCCCCAAAAAAATTTTTTTACTGTTAATTACGCGAGCCGGCATGATTATGATATCGTTAATTGTGCATCAAAGAGTACAGCGGAATTACCAAAGTTATTTTGATTACTACTGTGCAATTGAAATACTGCCCAGGACTAGTACATAAAAACTGATTTTAGTTCATGGGAGGGTAATCTCCCTTCTGCATGAAACCTGTTATGATCAGGACTGGAAAGTCCTCTTGCTGGATCTTTCTGGTTATGCAGATAAACTGCCATAGATTGCCCTTTTTGTTTCACAATGGTGACCACAAAATTAACAGCAACTCTATATAATGAGCATACCACTGTTATGATATTCACTCCTCCTTCGGATTACTACACTCTTCTTGTTAGGGCTATATTGCACATAAGTAGCCTCTCCCTGTTTGTACAGGGGCACAACTTCAACTAGGTTCGCCAAGCGATTACCGGGAAGATAATGAGCTGCCCTTTTGGCAGCCATGAACTGGTACTTGCCCTAGGGCAGCGAATTGTTTGAAGCAGCCAATCTATATTTCCTAGGGTAGGCAGCAGCCTGCCCTGCTTACAAGGGGGGGACCGAGATCACCTTGCATATGGATGCTGTGATTGACAGGTCTGTTAATACTTTTGCTCAACACTATTGTACATGGCTGTCATGCCTCACTAATTGAAGGTCGCCGCTGATTTAAAGATGATCATTGAGACTGAAAAAAAAGGGTAAAATGGATTTGTAAGTTGCCTATATTGCAATAAGTACTCAGGTTGAGTATGATATATTTGATATTTTCTATGGGCTAGCTGTGAAAGGCAACTGGTTATCTCTGCCCACTCCCTGATACCTGTGACAAACTGTGATTGGTTTTAGTGGAGACTGATGAGCCAACATGAAATTTGATAGCAAGTAGTCAGTAAAATTGCAATTGTAGCTACTAAAGCCTCGACATTGAGTGCAACCGGGCACAGAGGGTGGTGCCGGTGCTGAACGAGAAGCAAGTTTGAGGTGTACAGACTGCAGTGAGGCTAGACCAGCCAACGGAAGTTCAACTGAAAGCCATGTGGATCCTGGGGGCCCAAAGGTGCACTAGAGGGAACTGGTAACGTGCTGAAAATATGCAGAATGGTCTCCCAAAAGGCCTCCACTTGCAACATTGTCAACCAATAGACCTTGAAATTCGGGGTGTATTGAGGCCAGGTTCGAGATCAGCTCCGATTGGCAGTGAGACCTGATTTTTTCTCTCCTCCAAGAAAGTTGCGCAACAGACCTGCTCTCTTTCTGAAGAGGTGGACAATGATTACATCAGTTCCTTTGGTTTTTGAAATGGTTAAGGGTTTCTAAATAGAGTTCTACTCTCCACTAATTCTCTTAGCTCCTTCTGAGCCGGTGTGTTTTTTTCTTCAAAGTTAGAGAGGCGTGTGCAAAGGGAGGAAATTCAGGAATTGTTGCTCAAGGGGGCAATAGTGTGGGTGCTGAATCATATATTCAAAGCTTTCTGATCAATCTATTTTTGGTCAGAAAACGGATAGAGGTTCTGACCAGTAGTCGAGCTCAAGCTATTACATTGTTATGTAATGTACAGACACTTAAAGAATGGCATAGGTGTGTTGCTGAGGTCTCTCGGTCTGCAGATGGTGGTATCTGGACAACACGTTTGAGAAACAATTAACAAGGCTTTGTTAGAGGATCAGAAAAGAATGACTCCTTTTTACTGGATTTGGGTTTTGTGATGGATCAGAAAAAACATTGGTTCCATCCAAAGGATTGTGTTCTTGGGTTTTGTCAAATTTGAGAGATTAGCTCTTTCTTTCCATCTCAAAGATCAAAGCAATAAAGGGGGAAGTTTGATCTGTGCTTAAGGTAGAAAGGTTTTCTGTGTGAAGATTGACCAGGCCTGGATTACCTGACTATTGCCCTCATCCATTCGGGCAATTTTTTCCTGTTGTTCTTCATTCCAGGACTCCAGCCTTTAAAAACCCTGCATTTAAACACCAGGCTTATGTACTCAGCCTTAGTTTACCTCTCGTCTGATTCAAGGGAGGAAGTGGGATGATGGCTCACCCAGATGGAGACATGAAATGGGTGTTCTAATTTTGGTCTAGTTCTAATAAGTTAGAGTCCGGTGCCAGCACTAAGGTTGCGGAGCAAAATGCAAGGATGTTTTGACAGGAGGCAAGTTGCAGGAAAATGTTTAGCATAGGACAAGATAAACCATTGTATACTGTTGTACATTGACACTATTTCAGTGGTCAGGTGTATAAACAACCTAGGAGTGTCTTGCTTTAGCAGGCTTGGCCAAAGAGGTCTGGCACTTCTGCCTGGGCAGAGGAATTATGGTTCAAGCAGCCTATCATCTGGGCTTAGCCAATTTAGTGGTGGATTGGGGCTTCAGGTTTGTACAGGATCTGAGCAACTGTATTCTGGACCCAGCTGTGTTCCATTATCGCAACACTCTTAGGGATCTGTTCTGGATAGGTCTATTTTACTTCCAGGCTGAATCGCAAAGTTCCTCAATTTTTCTGTTGGAGCCATTTTATGATTTTCTCCAAATGCAGCGATCTTTTCAAGGGTATGGATGTTCTCCATTTGTCAGCATTCTCATTACCTTGGTGCATATCGGGGGTTGTGGGGGCAAGGTCAAACGGGTATTATAGCACTGTTTGGGTTGGGTATGGACCATCAAGTGCTAGAACTCTAACTTAATTTTCCATGGCTTTTCATGGTTTCCTCCACTTCTGTTCAGTACAACAGGAGACCCTCAAAAGCTTATGTTTGAGGGACTTCTTCAACTGATGGGGCCTTGAGGATTTCAATTGTTCCTAGAGTGTCCGAGGACTTTTGCAAGAAGCACGGTGGGTTATCAGAAACTCATGGATCCTATCAGCTAGATCAAATTACTTGTATGGTAGATCTAATTACTTGTATGGTTGGTCAGTCTAGGTTAGCTGGTGTATAGAAAATCATATTAATCCTATTTCTGTGTCTCCAGTTGAGTGTGAAAATTGTTTTGCTGTGTTCAAGCAGCAAGGTCTATAAAACTATCAATGCATTCAGGTCTGCTATTTCAGCTGATGGCATTCTTGTTAAACGTTAGTCGTTTTCTGGTGTGTACAGCCCTACATTTTATCCACCTGGAGGTACCTTACAAGCCTACTCTGATCTACTGGATATCAAGTTGATCCTGGATCGTCTTTTGAATTGGCAGGACAACTAGTATCTTTCTTTAAAGCAAAGTTTAGCACAATAATGCTACTGTGTCTAATTTTCAACTGCAGAGTTACTGATGTCTAAATCCTTGATGTTGGTAACCGATCTTTCTCTAAAGTGGGGCTTACTTTTATATATGTATATATTATCTACTTTGGTATTATACCCAAGTTATAGAAGACTGTGTGATACTTTTAAGGTATCAAGAAGCACAGATTGCTGCTTTCCGTCCTTGTTTGACTTCTCCGTTTTTAATCTTTAAAGAAGGCGTTTATGCCTGTTTCTTATGCCACACTGGAAAGGTGGTACTGATGGATTAGGAACAAATTTGGGATTTATATTTGAAGCCCATTTTATTAGAAAAGCTGTGGAGACCCAAGCCTTTCCCTTCTCTGGATGTCTTGTGGATATCATATAAGGGATAAAATGCTCCCTGCCGTGCACTATAAGGATATTGCAAGCCACACAGCAGTTCCATAAACATGTAGAGGAATGAAGCTGAAAGCCAGTTCCTTTATAAGGTATGAAACTCCGAGGTGGCTTGCAATATCCCCATCATATATGCCAGGGGGTACTTCATCCCATATAATATTAGGTCACACCATCACCTTTCTCACAAACCAATTAAAGCTATGGTGTATAGCTCTTTCATATGAAAGAGCAAGCATGTTTGTAAATATGAAGAATAAAAATAAAACCTTGTGCAACATTAAACACCTCAAACACCTGTTAGATAATTGTGGCAAACAGATATTAGACATGATTCAATGCAAGTCATTTCTTTTTTTTTTTTTTTTTTTTTTTTTTTACAAAACGACTGCAGTAGCTCAATGAATAGAAGCATGCAGAAAGATTCTAGCTTTTCTCTAACTATCTAAGGTGAGCAAAAAATAAGCATGTTCCCTTTGGTTGTCATTGCAAGCGAGAAAGAAAAGCAATGTTCTGTTATTGTTGCTTTAAACAGCTGTTTCAATTCTGAAATGTGATCTGACCTGCCTTTTACCTCGGCAGCTGGCTCTGGCAGCAGGCATTGTGATATCAGGCTGTATTAACTTACAATAGTCAAGTTCTGACATCTTTTCTTTATAATCGATGAGTGGGTGTGTCACAAGTCGACGATTATAAAGAAATTAGAGACTGGTGTTTTAATACAGGGATTGCTGAATCGTGTATTATAAAAGCATTAGACTAGTCTTAAATCTAACTTTACATCATTCTATATTAAAACTATTTCTCATGTTTCTGTAGTTTACACTGAATTTGTCATAAGCCTCTGCCCTTGTAATAGAGCATCAACTTCAAAGCTTCAATAACCATTCTGCAGAAAGGAAAAAAACACCTAAGCAGCCTTTTGCTGAGAGTATGTCCAAGGCATAGAACTCCATTGCACAAGCTTCCAGAACCAACCAATCCTACACATTCTTCAAGAGCGAAAATGTTTGTTTCTCAGTCACTTATTTTTCTGATTGTACCATCAACCCTTTCATAAAGAACTGAAATATCTGTATGTCACTTATCCTTATAACCTGCACACTGGCACCAGATATTGTGAGCGGTCCCAATGACTGATGTAATGGATTCTAAATGTACAGAATAATCAATGACATTATATGTTCTGATTTTTAACCCCCACAACAGAAAAAGTTATCTCGTTTATCTGTGTTCATTTTATATTTTTGGTTGAAAATGTAACTCTCAATTACCAAAATAGAAAGGGCTTTGCTACTCACCTGGATCTGATTTGTGTTATAAAGTACCTTGAGCACATAATAAAAATAAATATACAAAATAATTTATACATACTACCTACTGGCCGTCACCACTAGGTAGTTATAGTTAGGACCTAGTTTCAATAGGAAAAGAGTGTTGTGTTTTTTTTTTTTTTTATTTGCCTAGAACTTTGTCGCCGTATGACAAATCTTCACACAACTTTCCCAAAAAAGTGTCTTATTGCACCTTTATTGTACCTGTTAATTTTCAGGGTGATTCATCAAGTGGGGGCTGAGGGGAAAAAAAAGGGGTGGGGGAGGGAGGAGGAGTTTATTTCCCATGTTAATTCCCATAGGGATTTTGAACATGTTCTTGGTTCAGAGAGCGTGCTTTTTAGTGATTTGGTGTAAATCCCTTCAGTAGTTTTACAGATATTAAAGGGAAAAGAAATATAGATATATAGGAACGTGGAGGCTCCAAGGATCCGAATATCTCAGGCTGAGATCTGATTGGCTGCCAACACTTCAACTAGGAAGTGTTGGCAGCCATTTTGAGACTCTGCTGCAGCCTAGTCACCAAAAAAATGCAAAAAGAAAATGGAGTAGGGTAGAAATACCTTTAACACCCTGGCCTTTTCAGTGAAATTTGGGGAGGAACAGCAAATTTCCCCCCCCCCCCCCCCCCCCCAAAAAAAAAAACTAAAACAACAAACACAGTCCGCTGCGCTTGTTCGTAATGTAGCTCCAAGGTGGGCCAGGTCCTGGGGGCATGCTCAGTATAAAAAGCAAAACCCAGGGCCCCCGCCAATGGCATTCTTATGCCCAAATACTAGATATAAATACTGGACAGTTCCAATTCTGAGCACAAGAATAAAGTGACACAATTCTGTTAAACAAACAAAAAAAACAAGATTTGCCCAGAATCAGACTGACTAGGAGGCAGATTAGAAGGCACTCCTGCAAGTGTCTGTTCAGTAGAGTGCAAACCTGCATGCACTCCTAGACAGCCAGCTGAGGGGGATCAGAGGGGTGCTGGCAGCCACTCACTCCCTCCATTTTCTTGGCATTCTAAAGTTGTAAGGAAAGTAACAGTGAACTGGTGGCAGGGGGTGGGTTTGGGGGCAGAAGCTGTGGATGTCTGCACTAATACCTGCAGTGCAGTTACCTCGAGGCAGGGAACACATGGGGAAATGGTTGGTAGCCGCTATGCAAGGTGAAGCCTGCCTTACAATTACCCCTAGGCGGGGAACATAGGGGACAGGGGTGACAGCTGTACTGAGTGATGCCCCCTCAGGAAGGGACACATGCATTGGAGCTGGCAGCTACCCCCACTGATGATTGCTGCACAGAGACACTGATGTGGGTGGCACGGGGAGAGAGGGCGATTGTGCTGCCTTCACTGTCCGTTGCACATGTACCCTGAACTGAGTGACATAACAGTAGAGGTGATACCTGCAGAGGCGTAGCAAAGGTGTCATGGATCCCAGTGCAATATAATAAAACAGGCCCCTATTTTCTCTTTGGATAGTAAATTACAGCAATATTTAAGGTTCAAAGCTACCCCACCCACCTCTGGGCCCCATGCCACTGCACGTGCTGCACCATTGATAGCTACTGCAGTTACCCTAAGGTAACTATAACTTGCGCCCTCACCATGCATTGCTAATTACCCCACATATTACAACACTCAGGACATCTTTGACAACATTATTGATAATATTGATGTAATATTTGCAGTAAAATTGAGGAGAAAACTGTGCATGGCGAGGGCACAAGTTAGTTACTACAGATACCCATAACTGCTGAATTTCTATGGTTTTGTGTGTAAATTCAGAACCCAACTATAATGTTCCTGTAACATTTGTTTTTTAAGTGAATTTCTATGTTTTTAAAAATTCTATTTCTTAACTATAACGCCCTTGTACCTTTTTGTTTTCTGTGTGTGTGTGTGTGTAAAAATATATATATATTTCACGTGATTTGTGAAGTGGCACAAAGGAACGCTTACTTTTTTCTTTGGGTGAGGAGGCGGGCATAATGGGATGTAGTTCAGTCAGCTTTGTTTTTTGTTACAATGCTACATACCTGAACAACCGGCATAGACCATGTTAACGCTATCGATCTTAAAATGACAAAGCTATTGCATTTGTTTACGCTACTTCAAAATAATCGTTGTACAAACAAAGCTACTTGCAATCCAACTAGATTGACTAGAGGTTCTGCTGAAGTAATTAGTGAAAACAAGGCTGCTTCATAGATATTCTGTTGTGAAGAAAAAAAAAACGAAAATAGATTTCATTGATGAACTACTGGACTGCCAGCCCCATCTCAAGCCGCGGATATCAATATAGCAATGAGACGCCCCCGATGGAATCGCACCAACACCCTCTAAACACCACTATCAATGAGACCATACACTTTAAGGACTGTGTGCTGCCCACTACTATCTGCTCACCCACGAGTTGTATCTACATTTCAGTATGCATGGCATGAAAACAAGGATGTAGGCCAGGCTGGAAGTTCCAACAGAAGATCAAAGCTATATAAGATTGCATCTGTATGCCTGTTGCGGCTAATCCACAACTCCCCACTGGACGCCCTTGACCAGGTGGCAGTGTCACTGGACATTGAGAAAGCCTTTGGGCTGGGATTTCCTATTCTCGGCCTTCAAGGCCAGGTGATTTGGGCCTTAATTTCTGTGATGGGTTCAAATACTGTACGCAGAACCATTGGCCAGAGTAAAAACGGGTCAGGTGATATCAGACAGCTCCTCTTTCCACAGAGGGACACACCAGGGGTGTCCATGGTCACCGATTCTCTTTGCTTTGGCAATGGAACTGCTTGCTTGCTACCTGCGCGAAGTGCTGGGGCTTGGAGTCCCAGAACTGGGATATTCCCTTGTCATTTCTCTGAATGCAGATGATGCCCTTATATATCTTCGTGATGTGCGTGTCACACTCCCTGACCATATGCAACTTCTAGAGACCTTTGGGGATGCCTCTGGGTTATTGGTCAACTGGGTCCCGCACTGCAGCCCCGGTCCGCAGACGCCAGCACCATCGACTCAAGTGTCATCACCAGACGTCCCCGGTCTGCACCGCCGCCCGGAGCCGTCCCACGCCGCACTGTCATCTTGGGCCTTATGACGACCGCGCTGCCTGCACCGTGACCTGGTGACACCGTACGTCGCACTACCCCGCTTCATGCCGCAGCCCTGTTCTCACCGCCACTGGATGACTGTCACCGAGACCTGTGGGCACCGCACTGACTCCAGAACTGACACTGCGACGCCACTCTCCGGAGCTCACCGCGAGAATCACAACTCCTTGCAAATCCCAGGTACTGTTTGCGGGTCTTTCCGACACCGTAGCTGGCCTGTGATGCCGCGGCAAGCCTGAACTGTTGGTTTTGTTGATTACGACGCCGTGATAGCCCCAGGTGGAGCTATTGATTTTAAGGAATTTTATTTTTCAGTTAAATCTTATAAAATTCATATCTTTAGCACTGTATGTTGGATTTTTCTTGTTTTACACAGATAAATATTGGCTATTTTTCTAAAACTGGTGTGGTGTCCTTTTGTAGTGTTTTCACTGTATTACTGTGTAATATGTGCAGATGCTTTACACATTGCTTCTGCGATAAGCCTGACTGCTCGTGCCAAGCTACCAAGGGGGTGAGTAGGGGTTATCTGAGTGGGTATATCCCTTATCCTGACTAGAGTGAGGGATCCTACTTGGACAGGGTTAAAATTGACTTCCAACTAGAGACCCTATTTCTAACAGCTACCCATAGTGGTGTCACGAGCCTTCTTTCAGATGCTCGACTGCCTGCTCCTCAAACTTATTTGGCGTGATGGATGCCATAGGGTGGCCCTGTACAAGCTCCAGAGACCGATAACAGTGGGCGGGCTGGGAGCTCCAAATTTTGAATTGTACTATGCGGCAGCACAATTGCAATGGCCGTTGGCCTAATTATCTTCGTCTGACTGCCCTCTGTCCAGGTGAGGCTAGGGAGAGTTAAGGTGTACACTTGGCTATCGGACTCCCTTGGTCCTTACAAACAAAGTTTCACAACAGATGAGTGGCTCACATATACGGACGCCACTTTATACATTCTAAAGGGCCCCACATTCCATTTTCACCGGAGATTCCCATATGGGATTTACCTAAGATAAGGGAAAAGACACGAGCTATTGATTGTGACAGGTGGATAGATACAGGGGTCACCCGAGTGGGAGATCTATACTTAGAAAGCCCACTTATGACATTCTAGGGCGTCACCGAAACGTATGCAATGGCGCCCGGGCAATTTCTCACCTATTATACATTGCTGCATGCCATGTGGGTTTCCTGGGGCACTGCGGAAAGGGAACCGCCCACATCACAGGTGTTACACACCATACTTCTGGATGAGGGCACACGACACGCCATCACTACCCTATATACAGCGCTCCACACACCAGGGCCAGCTCTCATGGTGACGACACGTGCTAAATTGGATGCAGTGTGGCCACAGCCGCTGACACAGAATGGGCCAGAGCTTTACAGCTAGTAAAGTGGATATCATGGAATCCTAGATTTAGATTTACACAATTCAACTATGTACATCTGGCCTATCTGGATCCTCATCGCATTCAACGCATGTTTCCTTTACTGACCCCTGGATGCCCACGATGCACCTTGCCCTAAGCAGGTTTTTATCATATGATATGGGAGTACCTGGTGTACATGGAAGGTCACAGAGATTGTAACAGAATTGACTACATACCCCTTTCCCCTCACACCCACCTATTGGGTCTTTGCCCTCGCAAAAAAGGAAACAAATATCTACATAGATTCATTGATCTTGCTTTCGTGTTACTCAAACATAGGATAGCCATTGAATGGAAATCTCCGGTGTCCCCAGCTATTCAGCAGTGGCTATGAGACCTGCTAACTTTGGCACAGGCGGAAGCACACTACATTCAATGGCTGCGGACACGCAGAATTATCAGTCACGATGGGGACTGCTGGGAGCTCCTGGTATTAGATGTAGAGGCCAAAAACGATCTCCACCCTCCATGAAAGAGGGGACACTCTAGGATAACTGCTTCACTTTACTCTGAAGATTAGTACTTCTCTTCGGGTACTCTGCTTCGGCTTAACCCTCATGCCCTTTGAAATCCCTGGCCCAGGCACATTCCTTAATCACAGATGACCCATCCCTCCACAACTCACTAGATCCATGAGCTTCTTGATTTATGCATAACCGTTAATTGTTTGACAATGATGACTGCACGCTTGTTCCTTGAGACTGCCTTTGAAAGAATATCAATTACACTCTGCTTTGATGTATACAGATTGGCGCTGCTTGTGGCAGTGATTGATTTCCGTATTTCGTGCTACTATGTAATGTCTCGGATACCACTGATAAACCAATAAATCAATCTTTAAAAAAAAAAAAAAAAAGATTGCATTCTGTCAAAGGAGAGCTTTGTACTTCAGTTGATTGAATAACCAGCATGTTGTAATAATAAAACAGTACTGAGAGAAGTAAAATTCAGCTTAGGTTTATTGAAGCACTTGTACCCTCTAGCTCCAACAGACTCAAACCTTAACTACGTTTATACTCTATCAAATCAGTTAACATGGAATGTGAGCAATAACATTTGCAGCACATTAGATTGAAACTTCCAGGCTATTCCAGAAATAAGTACAGTAATATGAAACTATAACACACCTCCCCTTTTTAGGTTGAGCATAACTGAGCGCAAGTGCTGCTTTTCCAATGTGTTGTAATCTATTCTGGGCTTTAACCACGTCCATCGCTTTCATTTGTCTCTGGAATTGCCTTGCAAAAATATCTTGATGTCATTGGTAAATGCTTTACGTTTGTCCTGCCCTGCAGACTGACCCTGTTACATGGATAACTGCACGTTTGCCGATATGTTTTCGTGTGGGCAAACAACTTTTTTCTTTTGTCCGTCCCCTTCGCGCTTTAGGGAGCTTTGAAGTTTCATACACCTTGAACTCCATCTGCGGTATTGGAGCGCTTTGCATGAGAACCACTTCTTTTGTCCCTCCCCTTCATGCTTCGTGACGACGGGATAGCCAAAATGCTTTGCTTTGTGTGGTGTGTTTTTAAAAAAAAAAAATTTTTTTATTATTATTATTTTTTTTTTTAATTAACAGTTTCTCCCCCAGAGTCTCTCCACATTCTGGTAACTCCCATCCAGAATCAGAGGCGGACGGCATGTTTGCAGGAACACTATCGTAACTCCAGTAACAGGAGCGCCCTCATCTTTGACGAGTTGCTCAAACACCACTTCTTTCTTTTGTCTCTCCCCTTCGCGCTCCATGGCGGCAGAAGAGCCGAAATGCTTAATTTTTTCTTATTTTTATGAACAGTTTCTTCCCCAGTCTCTTCACATTCCGATCACTCCCATTCAGAATCGGGTGGTGTGTTCGCAGGAACACTACCATAACTCCAGTAACAGGATTGCCCTCATCTTTGACAAGTTGCTCAAACACTTACAGTGGCAATATGGTAATGGAACGTACTGCATGCGCATTGTTTATGCCTCAGGTTGACATATTAGCTCTGTGCTGCACGGTGCTTTAAAAATAGGAGATTGACAGTTCATTTTGTGTTTACGATTTAAAAAAAAAAAAAAAAAGTTACCTGCTGGAAGCATTTTGAGGTCATTATGGAACAAATTAACATAGAACAGCGCTAGTTAGAGCAGGAATGCACGCAGTGAGTTTTTGGCTGTCATAGCAGGGCATTTTAACATGTTTTCTGAAGTGTTTGGAAAGGAAACGTTATGTGCACCCTATCTTGATGACCTGCTGAACTCATCCTGCTCATTGTCCAGAGGGTGCTGCTATTTTCAGGGCCTTTCTTGTCTGATGCCTGCTCTCTGTGCTGATGCTCACATATGAGTGTCTGCATCAACTGCAGCTGAATGTCGAGACTTTTCCAGTAGTCTGTTTCACGCTGTGGAAGGTCACACATTGCCATTTAAGATCCAGGGTGCGCTGCTCCCGTGTTTGAAATAATTATTCATAGCATGTCTCAAGTTTTGTATGTACATTGCTCATATTAAACACTTTCTTCACCCCTTTAGCTTCTATACTATTCATTCTGAATCAGGGGATGTAGGTTTATTTTTTTGGTGCGTGGGTTTGTAAAGCATGCTTTTTGTGTGATATAGATGTCTCTCGTGTGACAATTACATTGTGTTTATGTTAACAAAACCACCCTATATTTTTGAGGGATATTTTCCGATGCTCAGTTACAACCTTTTTCTTTTCTTGGTGTGCATAATCAGGCAAATATTTTTATCTCTGCATAATGACTTAGGCATCTATTTGGGTTGGTGTAGACTTTGTAATTGCCACCATCTGCTTATTTGTTGGTGATCGCTTTTCTTCCATATTCAATCACAGTGCATTTTGCTCCTCTATGTGGAGCGAGTTTGGGGCGTCTCCAGCCTCGTTCGAACGTGTTGCACTCATTCCCTTTTGCAACTATCTTATGACGCTACCACAATGGAATCCATCTATGAGGACTCCAGTGCAGCAGGAACTCACTGCATTCAAAATGTGCTTCAGGGCCCTCTGTGTTTCTGATCCTTGATAATCTCATTGCTTGTTTTGACTGAGGTGCCAAGCAGTTTCCCCCTACAATAAATTTGCAAAAAACATCAAAAAATCAGCATTGACAAAACAATTTTTCTGGTAGCCAACGTAGACCTATTGACTTTTCCAGTGCTGCTAGCCCTTTGGTTATATACAAGGCCACTCGAATTATGTGGCAAGAAAAGTCCAGTCATCCATTTACAACGCCATTAGCTCTAACTCAAGCAAACACTAGACCAATTGCATTGTAAATGATTGTTATATTTAGAAGATAAATGATCACAATAATGCTTTAACACAAAATGTCATTGCCAACTGGATAAAAGCAAGCCGCCTCAAGCTGAACTCTGAGAAGACTGAGGTCATCATCTTCGGCCCCAACAGATCAGCATGGGACGACTCATGGTGGCCTGCCACTCTAGGGTCAGCCCCAACGCCAACCACTCACGCACGCAACCTCTGCTTCATACTGGACTCTTCGCTCTCTATGACCCAACAAGTCAACGCCATTTCATCCTCATGCTTCAACACCCTTCGAATGCTTCCCAAGACCTTCAGATGGATTCCCGTAGAAATCAGAACGGTCACCCATCCCCTCGTCAGCAGCAGACTGGACTACGGCAACGCCCTCTACGCGGGAACAACGGCCAAGCTCCAGAAGAAACTCCAGCGCATTCAGAACGCCTCAGCATGACTCATCCTTAACCTCCCTCGCCATGCATACATCTCAGCCCACCTCAAGGACCTCCACTGGCTACCCGTCAACAAAAGGATCGTCTTCAAACACCTAATCCACGCCCACAAAGCTCTCCACGCCGCCGGACCGGCCTACCTCAACGAACGTTTCAACTGCCATGTCCCGACACGCCAGCTCTGCTCCGCCCACTTCGCCCTTGCATCCGTCCCCCGCATTCACCATACTACAACCGGCGGCAGATCCTTCTCCCACCTTGCCGCCAAAACCTGGAACTCCCTCCCAGTCAACCTACGTATGACCCAGGACCTCCTGACCTTCAGGAAGCGCCTCAAGACCTGGCTCTTCGAACAGTAGCAACCCCCTTTTCCCCCCAGCACCTTGAGACCCTTCCGGGTGAGTAGCGCGCTTTAAAAAATTACTGATTGATTGAATGAAAGGTAAGTAAAAACTAATGAGACTCAAAAAATTAAAAATTAAAATAATACATTAGAAAATCATCATATTTCTTTGGCAGATTTACAGTTCTAGTAGCTCTAGTGTAAAATACACACATTGTAGAAAGTTGAATTGTTTTCTTATGCATGGATAATTGTTCATTATAATTCCTTGTTCTGTTGACAACCTGTTTTCCAATTGACTCACTTGCTAAATCAGGATTACACACATTAAAGGGATCAGAAGAAATATTGTTGTTAACTCGTGCTAACCTAGAACAATTCCACCATGACTCATTATTTAATGGTAATTGGATGTTCTGCCAATCTTGACTATTCTCCAAGGCTTTGAGAATTTTGAATTTCCTTTCAGAATATTACACTATAACTTGATCTTAACCCAATCTCCCTCGCATAAACTATGCAACTTTTGTTTACTTTTAATGCCTGTCACTTTGTTTTTTATAAATGCATTTTTCCTTGCTTCCATGTAAATTTTATTCATGTCAACATTAGGAGACTTACTTTGTAACCAACTCTGATTTAGAACTTGTCTAGGTTTGCTCCCTTTTAAAAAGAGAAATGTTGACAATTTAGTGGTACAATTAGGTGTACAATGGAAAGACCAAATCAGTTTGACAGTTTTTACATCAATTTATGCTTTAATTGCCAATTGTATTGCTTCTACCAAAGTATTCTTGAACCTTTCTACTAATCCATTCATATTCGGTCAATAGAATGCTGTAAGTCTATGCTTAACACCCACACTTGTGGAAATTCTGAAATTTAGATGAGGTAAACTGTGCTTCATTATCAGAAGTAATGTTATTAGGAAACATTAATTCAGAAACCTAATCACTTCATCAGTGCTAGGTCGTACAATCCACTTATATTCTACCCATTTTGAAAAATGATCAATAACAACCAACATATTCAATTTTTCCTGACCAAATTCCTTCATACGGACCCAACAAATCTATAGCTAATTCTTTCCATGGTTGTTCAGGCAAACTTTTCATAATGACCTCACCTTTCTGCAACACAAAGTACAACTTTTGATATACATTACAACTTCAGCAACCAAAAAAACATCTCAACTTTTTGATGGTACCTGACAGACCCATGTGTCCAATAAGAGCTACAGAAATTAATTTACGTCCATAGGGGGTACAAAGCATTCACCTTTCAACAAAATGTCATTTTTCTATGGATAATTCATTTTTAACTTTCCAAAAAACTTTGGTCAGAAATTTTTCCAGTGGCCAACCATTCATAACATACTCCTTAACTGTTGTCAGTGTTTCATCATTACTAGACGCTGTCAACCAATCAACTTCAGAAATCACTTCTACTGATAACACATATTTCACACTAGCCACTACACATTCATCAAAATCCTCCATTTTTTGTGACATCATCATTACCAGTTAATCTTGACAAGCAATCTGCTCTTACATCACTTGCACCTGGTAAATATCTTACACTAAAATTGTACTCCTAAAATTTTGCCAAAATCTGTATCTGCCTCGAAAATGCCTTACCCATTCCATTTTTAGGTAACAAAGCAATGAGCGGATTGTGATCTGTTCTCAAGTTAATTTTCCCACTCCCCCCCTGTCCCCCTCCCCCAGTACATTTTGAAATGCTGAACAGAACACACCCAAGCTAGAGCCTCATGTTCAATGGTTGAATATTTACTGTCCGCTTCAGTTAAGGGTCTGGATGCAAAAGCAATAGTATGTTCTACATTTTCTTTGGTCTGACTTAAAACTGCACCTAACCCTGTTGAACTTGCATCCACTGAGACTGCTTAGGGTGTCACTAGAAAAACATGATACTGGTTTCGATTCTATAATTTCATTTTATTAACCTGTTGAATGCATTGACATGTTCATGGGACTATGTAAATTTCACCCCTTTTTTTTTAGTAACAAGCGTAATGGCATGGCTATTTCATAAAAAATATTTACAAAGCTCGAATAGTACTCGCACAATCCTAAAAATGAGCAGATCTGATCTTTGTTTTTCAGCTCCACAATATTTTGAATTGTAGTTAGAGAATTATTTTTCGGTGCAATACCCTTTTTGGAAATCCGGTAACCTAAATAATCTATTTCTTTTGCAAGAAATGTACATTTAACCACACAAATTGTCATTCCTTTGTCATTCAATACTGACGTTACTTTATCCAAAGTTTTATAGTGTTCTTCCTCTGAATCTGAATGTATCAAAATGTCATCTTCAAATGCCACCACATTTTTCATATTCCTATTACAACAAAACATAAGCTTTTGGAATACCGAGATGGCGGATGCCAATCCAAAGGACATACGTGTGTAATGAAAAGCACCATCAAGCAGGGGCCGCTCCTTCGTTAGGGCAGAGGAGTGTCGCCCCTCCTCCCCCCTCCCCCGCAGCAGAAGCTGCAAACCTTTGAGAACGAAAGGATAATAAACTATGTTTATTATCCTTTTGTTCTGAAAGGGGCGGGCCATGGGGGCGACTAGCAGTGAGGGGGAGTGCACAGCATTTCCCTCCCCCCGTGCATGTGTGTTTGGCCAGCCGGGCTGGAGAGAGCCTGCACAGGCTCCCAGTCTGCCTGGGAGTGCCCTGGCTGGGCACTCCCAGCCAATCCTGACGCTGCACTGAGCAGCGTCAGGATTGGCCGCAGGGCAGGCTGGGAACCTGTGCCTGCAGCAACGATGGAAAGGAGAGTTTGTATTTTTTTTTTTTAAATAATGAAATGTACCCCATTCTCCCCCCCCGCCTTTGTGCTGCACTCGCCCGCCTCTTTTTAGCGCTACGAGCCGTGACTGCTATCAAGTGTGACAAAAGTGGTAATGTGACGAGATTCTGGAGTTAACTCCACCTGATGATATGCCGCCTTTAAATCTATGAGAAAAAAAATGTGATCCATCCAATTTGGTAAACAACTCTTGAATATATGACAAAGGATGACAATCCACCAAATTGTGTTTTTTTTTTTTTTTTTTTTAATTAACCAAAACAATAGGAGAGATAACCATTCAGCAGCATCTACTGCTTCTAACACACCTTCTTTGCACATATCCATCAATATCTCGGATAACTCTTTACTAACAGATAAGGGTGCATGTCTTAACTAGTGCTTCATTGGGACAGCATTGTCTTTAACTTGAATATGATGAGAGAATCCCAATACTTTACCCAATTCTTTGCAAAACAAATGTGTGTTTTTCTAATAAAGTTTCTAATCGATCATAACCATCACTATCATGCTGCCCAAGTTGTATGTTTTCAGCAATGTAAACAAGGTTCTTAACATTAGGATTAAAAAGCATTCCCATCTTTCCTTGATGACGCCAACCTATAACTTGTAATCCATCTATTAGAATATACACTTTCCAAATTATAGATATATTTTGAAATGTAATCTTTGCTATCAAAAATCCAAGCATAACCATTGCTTTACCACAAAAACCATATACTTTGACATCACGGGGTTCCAATTTTTTGTCATTTCACTTTTTGGAAAGAAAAAAAAAAAACAGATCTGATAATATGGTATATGGTGAGCCTGAATCTGCCATAACCCTTACATGTTTTCCATTAATAGAAATTTCACATTCTGGTGGAACATAAGGATCAGTGTATATTCCAACACTATCAATAACTTTACTGACCCAATCCTTATTTTTTTCATTGTTCAAAATATTACCATTCTCCAATTCAATAATATTTTCTTGATCGTCACATTTCTCTCCTTCATGCACACAATGAACAAGTTACTCACCTTTGGTAACAAATTATCTGGTAGAGACTCTATCTAGCTGCAGATTCCTTACCTTAGAACTCCCTGGTGTCCGCTAAGAATCCGGAATTTTTCTGCTGGCCAGTATCCTGCGCGCGCCATCGCGTGGCGTCGTTGGAGCCGTCTGATGTCACGGTTGTCTATATAGATGCCACCTCGGCGCGTGTACGTCCGTTCTTTTTCCACAACTTTCCACGCCAGAAGCACAGTCATGGAAGAACCAACAGCATTTAGTTTTTTCACTTGATTGTTTGAAGGAAAAGACATGCCCTTAAAGGCAAAAAATACCCCCCCCAAAAAAAAAAATTATATTTATTTATATATATCCATCCGCAGAGCGGGAAGGCTTGGGTGGGTGTAAGAAATCTGCAGCTAGATTGTCTATCCCAAATAATTTGTTAACAAAGGTAAGTAACTTGTTCATCTGATAGACTTCTAGCAGCAGATTCCTTACCTTAGAATAGATAGCCAAGCTATAACTCCTGGTGGTGGGTCTTGAGGATATATTTCATACCAGGAAGTCCTGCAGGACCGAGCAGGCAAAATGCCCCTCTCTCTTCACCTGGCTATTCAGGCAGTAGTGTCTCGCAAACGTGTGCAACAAGGCCCACGTTGCCGCTTGGCAGATGTCAAGTACCGGCATGCCATGAGCTAATGCAGTGGTAGCAGCTTTTCTTCTGGTAGAGTGAGCCCTCAAACCTTCCGGAGGCTGCTTCTTGGTCAAAGCGTAGCAAATCTTTATACAGAGAACGACCCAGCGCGAAATGGACCGTTTCTGTACTGCCCGACCCTTCTTTGCACCAACGTATCCCACAAAGAGTTGGTCGTACACCCAGAACTCTTTTGTGCGATCAAGGTAGAACGATAACGCTCTCTTTGGGTCCAGCCGATGGAGATGCTCCTCTTCCTTAGAGGGATGCGGTGGCACATAGAAGGTAGGCAGGGTGATATTTTGACCCAGATGGAAAGGGGTCACCACCTTGGGGAGGAAAGAGGCACAAGCTCCGAGTACTACTTTATGAGGATATATCGTGAGATACGGCGGTTTCGATGCTAAAGCCTGCAGCTCACTCACTCTCCTGGCAGATGTAATTGCCACCAAAAAGGCTGTTTTGATAGTGAGCAGCCGGAGAGGACATTTATGTAAAGGCTCAAAAGGAGCACACATTAGGAAAGTAAGAAAAAGATTAAGATCGCACTGGGGCATGACAAAAGGCACAGGTGGAAACGTATGCACAAGCCCTTTTAAAAATCTTTGTACGATGGGAGACTTGAACAAAGATGGTTGGTCGGGCAAGCGTAGAAAAGCCGATAAGGCAGCAACATAGCCCTTGAGAGTCCCGAAGGAGGAACCCTGTTGGGCGAGAGATAGAATAAACAAAAGGATATTAGATAGAGAAGAAGAAAGAGGATCAATAGACCTCTCTGTACAATATGAAACAAAACATTTCCACAGGCAAGCGTAAATCGACTTAGTAGAGTGACGCCTGGCTGCCAGAATGACATCACAAACTTCGGAAAGGAGGTCATAAACCAACTGTCGCCGCTCAACCTCCACGCATGAAGCCGCAAGGTTGACATGTTCAGGTGAAGAACCTTCCCCTGCTGCTGTGACAGAAGATCCTCCTGAAGAGGCAACCTGATTGGAGGACTGATGCTCATTTTGAGACGCTCCGGATACCAGACTCTCTGTGCCCAATACGGAGCCACTAGGATTACTTGGACCCGGTTGTTCTTGATTTTCTTGAGAACTCTGGGCAGAAGTGGTATGGGCGGAAAGGCGTACAGGAGGCCTGAACTCCACTTGCGACGAAAAGCGTCGCCTAGCGATAGCCCCCTTGGAAACTCCAATGTGCAAAACTGCTGACATTATGCGTTCTCTACGGAGGAGAACAGATCTAACCAAGGCTCTCCCCACTGCTGAAAGAGTCCTTGCGCCACCTCCGGATGGAGATACCATTCGTGATCCGCTAAGCATCGTCGGCTGGGTTCGTCCGTCCTTGCGTTCAGAGAACCTACCAGGTGTTGAACCACCAGGGTTATGCCCTGCTGTTCCAGCCATGTCCAGAGATGCTGAGCCTCTTGACAAAGGGTCCACGACCCCACACCGCCCTGCTTGTTGCAGTACCACATTAAGGTAGTGTTGTCCATGAACACCTGCACTACCTTCCCTTTCACAAAAGGAAAAAATGCCTTTAACGCTAGCCGTTTCACCCAAAGCTCCAACAAGTTGATATGGAGTCCGGATTCCGCCGGAGACCAGAGGCCCCTGATCTCCACCTCTCCCAGATAGCCGCCCCATCCCAGAAGTGACGGATCTGTCACTACTGCGAGATCTGGTTGGGGAAGGGAGAGGAGTCTGCCTTTCACCCAATCGCAGTTCACTAACCAACACTGCAGATCCTTTGCAGTCCCCTCCGAGATCTGAACCACGTCGGTGAGATTTCCCTGATGCTTTGCCCATTGGAACTTCAGGTCCCACTGCAGAGCCCTCATATGCCATCTGGCATGCTTGACTAACAGGATGCAGGAAGCCATGAGTCCCAACAGCCTCAGAGTCTGTCTCACCGAACTCCAGGATAGAGGCCGAAACATCGGTATCATAACCTGAATATCCTGGACTCGCTGCTCGGGAGGATAGGCCCGATACTGAACTGTGTCCAGAACAGCTCCGATGAAAGTGATCTTCTGAGAGGGAGTCAGATGTGACTACGGCACATTGATAGTGAACCCCACCGAATGCAGGAGGTTCGCCGTCGTCTGGAGATGGGTGACGAGAGCCTGGGGCGTAGGAGCCTTCAACAGCCAATCATTGAGGTAGGGGAAGACTGAAATCCCTGACCTGTGCAGATGAGCTGCTACCACCGCCATCACCTTTGTGAACACCCGAGGGGCACTGGTGAGACCGAAAGGGCGCACAGTGGCCCACCTTGAACCGCAGGTAACACCTGTGGGCGGGCAGGATGGGGATATGGAAATACACATCCTGCAAGTCCAACGCTAGCATCCAGTCTCCTTGGTCTAGGGCAGACAAGACCTGAGCAAGAGTGAGCATCTTGAATTTCTCCTTCTTGAGGAAGAGACTGACGTCCCTTAAATCCAGGATAGGGCAAAGGCCCTTGTTTTTTTAAGGGGATCAGAAAGTAGCTGGAATAACAACCACTGCCTACTTCTGACATCGGGACCCTTTCTATTGCTCCCTTGGCAAAGAGAGCCGTAACTTCCTCGCGGAGCAAATGGCCCTCCATCAGCCGTTCTTTTGTCGGAGGGACAGAGGGAGGAAAAGACTGGGAGGGGAGGGAATAGCCCTTCCGTAGGATCTGCAAGACCCATTTGTCCATTGTGATGGAATGCCAGAAAGGGAGATGAAATTGAATCCTCCCTCCAACTGGACGGACATGGTCCTGAGGAACCACACTAGGAGGGCTTGGGTGCAGTGGAGGGGGGGCTGTGTGGTGGCCAACCGCTGGCCAGACCCTCTGGGTCTGATGGTACAACGACCACGTCCTCTCCCAGGATGGTGTGAAGCCTGAGGACGGTGGCTAAGTTGTGGCTGGCTTGGTACCACGCCCTTTCTGAAGCCTCGAAAGGGGCAGAAGACAGACTGCTGTCGAGCTGGCGCTGAAAAGGCCCAAGGATCTGGCCGCAGCTCGAGAATTCTTAAACCTCTCAAGCGCGGAGTCTGCCTTCTCACCAAAAAGGCGAGAGCCATCAAAGGGCATGTCCATCAAACTTGACTGGACATCCCCTGAAAAGCCAGTTGAATGTAGCCAGGCGTAACGACGTAGGGCCACTGTTGATGCAATCGCTCTACCCAGCGAGTCGGTCGTAGCCAATCCACACCTGATAGTAAACTTGGCTGCATCTCTCCCATCCTTGACAGCCTGGGTGAGAGTGTCGCGTATGCCCTCTGGGACCTGGGGCAGCACCTGTGCCACCGTATCTCCTAAAGTATGGGAAAAACAGCCCAATAGGCAAGAGGTGTTTACTGACCTCAATGCCAGGCTGGAGGAAGAAAACATTTTCTTTCCAAGCTGATCCAGCCTCTTGGATTCCCTATCCAGGGGAGCGCAAGGGAAGGCACCATGGGAAAGTAGAGGCTTGGCCCAAGACCTCAGCTTCCCTACGCACTACCATAGCATAAGCAGCTCCCTCCTCCGTAGCCACATTAGGAGGAGAAAGCATACCAGTATCAGGAGATGTGTCCAGTCCACTGGCCTCCCCTAGATCCTCGTACCAGTCCTGTTCTTGTTCCAGGTCGTACTCTAAAGGGTCCTCAGACCCCTCCCACTCCTCTCCTGTGCCTGGCTGTTCAGAATAAGTGTCAGGCAATGATCTGGCCCGAATTGGCACAGTCCGAGTCTGTGTCGTACGACGTCCCTCCGGATCATCCGGAATGAGTATGGGGCTACCACCAGTGGGCTCCGGTGGTGGAGGAAGCTTAGACGTCGGACCCGGCGCCGGAGGAGGTCAACTGTGAGGGACCGGCGCCGGTCTGGATCCGGTATTGGATCCTGGAGTCCCCAACGGCGCCGATGATGTTGAACCCGATGGGGCCCCTGCTGACCCCACGGTGCCCGAAGACTCACCCGAGGGTGCAGACCCCTCCAAAATAAGGCGCATGGCCTCGTAAAATTCCTTTATTTGAGCGGGGTCACTCCAGTCCCCGGAAAAGGGGGAAGTCGCGGAGTCAAGCCTGGCGATGGCTCTGCTAGACGCCTCGTCGGCCGAAGGGCGTGGCGAAGTCTGCTTGGACTTCTTCTTCTTGTGCCTCTTACCTGAGTGATCGGATGACCTCGAATGCTAGGAAGAGGACTTGGGGCTCTGGGAGTCGCGCCGACCGAAGACGGCTGTCGGACCGCAAGACGTTTGAGGGATCTCTCACTCAATGAAAACACTACAAAATGACACAACACAGGTTTAGAAAAACAGGAAATATTTATCTAAACAAAACGAGACCAAAAACGACAAAAATCCACAATACTCAAGTTATTAATAAAAATGCAAAGAGTCTTCATGTAATCTTAAACACACACTAACGCTGTTAGCGTGAAAACTTACCTTCGGTGCGTCAAATATAACCCAGCACGGGTGCGTCAAAAAGGGCTTGCGATGTGTCGATTTCACTCACTAGCGAGACCTTGCATTGTTTCTCCTTTCGTCAGGTCGGGCGCGTCGTTTCTTCTCTCAGCAGGAGAGCGATGCGTCGATCCGGTCAGCACTCTCGGGTCCGGGCAGGCCTTGCGTTGTTTTTACACGCCCAGCGGTACTCGCGTCGGAAATCCAGCCGCTTGATGATCCGAAAACCACGCAGCGATGCTGTGCGTTGTTTCTCCAGCCCCGGGCGTCTACCTTCAGGTCGCGTTGCAGGCGAGTGTCTTTTTTGTATTTTTTTATTCAGCCGCAGATCGGAGTCGCGTCGATCTTTTCCCCGCATGGCGTTCTGTGCGTGGATTTCTTCCTCTTAGGCTGCCAGCTTCTCCTTTCAGGGTCCCAGGAACTGGATGGGCACCACTTGGCAGAGTAAGAGTCTCTCCAGAGACTCCAGGTGCTGGCAGAGAGAAGTCTTTGCTGTCCCTGAGACTTCAAACAACAGGAGGCAAGCTCTAAATCAAGCCCTTGGAGATCTTCTCAAGATGGAAGGCACACAAAGTCCAGTCTTTGCCCTCTTACTCTGGCAGAAGCAGCAACTGCAGGATAGCTCCACAAAGCACAGTCACAGGCAAGGCAGCTCTTCTTCCGCAGCTCTTCTCCAGGCAGAGGTTCCTCTTGGTTTCCAGAAGTGTTCTAAAGTCTGTGGTTTTGGGTGCCCTTCTTATACCCATTTTCTCCTTTTGAATTAGGCCTACTTCAAAGCAAAGTCTCTCTTGAATGTGAAATCCTGGTGGTTAGTGGTGGACCTCTTCATCAACACCCTGCAAGAGTAAGAGCCAGGTTCTGAACACCCCAACACTTTTGTGATCAATGGGTGGGTGGGAAATGCTTGTCAGTTTTTCTTTTCTCCACCCCTTTGCCTCAACAAACTGAGAGGTATTCACCTTTGTCCAAATAGGGATCACAATCCTAGTCCGGGTAAGTCACACACAATAAAAATTATCCTGTGCCCACCCTCTGCTAGCTTGGCACTGAGCAGTCAGGCGTAACTTAAAAGTCAATGTGTAAAGCATTTGTGCAATAAATCATACAGTAACACAGTGAATACGCCACAGGTTTAGAAAAATTTATATTATTTATCTGAATAAAATAAGGTCAAAAGGATAAAGATTCGATAAGCACAAGTTGAGATCGCTTTTGAAAGTTTAAAGAGTCTTAAATCTTAGAAATCAACAAGTGTCTCTAGGTTTCACAAAGTACCTGGTTTGCGTAAAAAAAAAAAATAATAACACGCACGGTGACAGCAGAGGAGATGGGTGGAAAAATAGGGAACGCGTTGGAATTTCTGGTGCGGCACAGACGATACGTTGTTTCTTTCCATGCTACAAGGGGCTTTGCGTCGATTTCCGGCGCGCAGTCTTGGTTCCTCACTGCGATGCGGGTTTCTATTTGATGCCCAGGGCCGATGCGTGGAAATCCTAGGCGTGCAGGACAAAGTCCCAGGCATTGTGTCGATCCGGAAGGCGATGCTGCAAATTTTCTGTCGCATGGCAGGCACTGCGTCGATTCTTCACTCTGGCTGTGTCGTTCCAGTTCAGCTGTGCCTTGATCTGGTAGGGCTGTGCGTTTAATTTCCAGCCGCAAGGAAGGAGCTACGTAGATTCTTCACTCTGAAGTAGTCGTTCCGGGTCGGCTGTGCGTCGATTTTCTCATCGCAAGGCAGGCTGCGCGTCGATTTTTGGCACACAAGGAGTTCCTTGAAGAGATTAAGGGGGTCATTCCGACCCTGGCGGCCGGCGGTTTGCTGGCGGGAACACCGCCAACAGGCTGGCGGTGTCCCGCCAGCAAGTATGACCGTGGCGCAAAAGCCACGGCCATAACGCCGGCCCTTCCATCTTCCCGCCAGGTTTCTGCCTGGCGGTCATAATCCCCAGGGCAGCGGTGGAAGCACCGCTGCCCTGAGGATTAGGAGTCCCCGACCGCCAGCCTGTCCGTGGCGGTAGATACCGCCATGGAAAGGCTGGCGGTAGGGGGACGCACGGGGCCCCTGGGGGCCCCTGCACTGCCCATGCACTTGGCATGGGCAGTGCAGGTGCCCCCAGGCGTAGCCCCGTCGCGCATTTCACTGCCCGAATTTCGGGCAGTGAGATGTGCGACGGGTGCTACTGCACCTGCTGCACATCAACATTGCCGCCGGCTCTAATACGAGCCGGCGGCAATGTTGATGTGCCATTTCCGCTGGGCCAGCGGATGGTAACGCTGTTACCGTCCGCTGGCCCAGCGGAAATGTCGGAATAGGGAGGCATGAATACCGCTGGCAATGGCGGTATTCTGTCTCCCTCGGCGGTCTGGAAAAAAGACCGCCGAGGTCGGAATGACCACCTAAGTCTTTTTGGCCCGGAGACTTCAGAAAACAGGAGGCAACCTCAATCCAAGCCCTTGGAGAGTACTTCTCAGCAAAGCCAGAGGGCAGCAGTCCTTCACAACAAAGCAGTCCAGATGAGTCCTTTGGGCAGCCAGGCAGTTCCTCTTGACAGGTTGCAGGTCCAGGTGTGTCTGAGTTGGTGGGGGTCAGAGACCCAGTTTATATACCCAAAGATGCCTTTGAAGTGGGGGAGACTTCAAAGAGTGGTTTTGAAGTGCACAAGGTCCCCTTTCAGTACAGGTCTGTCTGCCAAGGTCCCAGTAGGGCAGTAGGCAGTCCCTTGTTTGAGTGCAGGCCACTCACCTTTGAAATATAAGTGTCGACCCACCAACCTCTCAGCCCAGGAAGACCCATTCAGTATGCAGATGAGTGCAAGTGTGACTTAGTATCCTGTGTTTGTGGTTTTCAGGATGAAATGCACAAGGGAGCTGTAAACTTGCCCAGCCAGACGTGGATTGGAGACAGGCTGTAAGGCACAGACTGTAATTGTAATAATATTCATATAGCGCTTACTACCCCTGACGAGGCGTCAAAGCGCTTTTCGGCGAGTAGAACGCTACTCCGGAACCCAAGAGAAATTAGTGGTAGATTAGTATAGGGCAATATGAGTTCAGTTTTAGTTTTTTTTATGAGTTAATTTGAGCAGAGGATATGTGAGTTTATTAGTTGGATTGACTAGAGTAATGGAGGGATAGAGGAGGGAAGAATCCAGAAGTGTTAATTGAAAGTTTGTAGTAATAGAATGAGGCTTGGGATGAGTAAAGGAGAGATGAAGGAGGGAAGACTTTGTGGAAAGGGTTATGGAGATCATAGATGGATTTTAAGTGCAGAGAAATTCTCACTTTCTAAGAGTGGCATTTCTAAAATAGTAATATGAAATCCAACTTCACCAATAAGCAGGATTTTGTATGACCATTCTGGCCATACTAAATATGACCTGGTTACCCCTTTCTGATCAGAATCTACCACTCCAACAGTATGAAGGTAGCCCTAATGCTAGCCTCTGAAAGGAGCAGGCCTCACAGTAGTGGAAAACGAATTTAGGAGTTTTCCACTACCAGGACATATAAAACACACATGTACATGTCCTGTCTTTTACCTACATAGCACCCTGCCCTATGGGTTACCTAGGGCCTACCTTAGGGGCAACTTATATCTAGAAAAGGGGGAGTTTAAGGCTTGGCAAGTACTTTTAAATGCCAAGTCGAAGTGGCAGTGAAACTGCACACACAGGCCTTGCAATGGCAGGCCTGAGACATGGTTAAGGGGCTACTTATGTGGGTGGCACAACCAGTGCTGCAGGCCCACTAGTAGCATTCATTCTACAGGCCCTGGGCACATGTAATGCACTTTACTAGGGACTTACAAGTAAATCAAATATGCCAATCGGGTATGAACCAATGCTACCATGTTTAAGGGAGAGAGCATATGCACTTTAGAACTCGTTAGCAGTGGTAAGGTGCGCAGAGTCCTAAAACCAGCAAAAACAGGGTCAGAAAAGTGGAGGGAGCCAGGCAAAAAGTTGGGGGATGATCACCCTACGGCTGTCGGGTCTAACAACAACTTTGGAATATTGTCTACCAGACTTCTAAGAAAGCAATATGAAAGTTCAGTGGTGCTCAATTTTGCAGACTAAACCTCAAGAATAACAGAAAAAAGTTCCTGTTGTTCTAACTATTAATAGCCTACACCAAAATGCCTAAGTTTTCAGATTAAATCATAACACATTTAAACAGTATTATGTAAATTAACTGAACCTATTTTGGCACATACTGTTCTTTTCACTGCCAGAAGAACAAATGCGTCATTCGCCTGCCTGCATTTGATCATTTTCACTGATATGATAAAGAATTACTCTGATGTAACACACGGCGAAGCACACAGCGTCAGATCCTCATGCTTGCCAGCATGATTCACAAATTATAGGACAAATATTTCTCCACAAAAAAAAAAGTACCTGGAAACATCAATCAAAGTGACAGGACCCTAATTCAATGTTTAGGCATGGTTAAAGAAATCTCGCCAAAAATCAGATCAGTGTGATTTGCAACAGGAAGGAATCCACACAATCTGAAAAATACTTTTATTAAATAAATATCAGATTGGAAAGTATTATAACTCTATTAAATGTTATATTATTTGAAAAAGCACACTCTTCAGTCACGTTTGTAGTGTTCAATCTGCTATAAAAAGATCTCCCCGTCAAATTTCACCATAGGTCATTGATGCACGGAATCACCTGCACAAAAGAAAATTAAACATGTTAGCTGCATTACAGTTTTACAGAGGTCTAGTCTGAAGTGTGTCCTAGTAAACCAATACTTATAAGCAGCCAATTAATATTTGGGTAGCTGCATCTGGTTAATGAATGTTGTTTATATAGGACAGCGATAAGAGGCAAATTAAACCTATTTTCATTCTAATGATCCCATAGCAGGGAAGTTCGTTTCTATTGGATTGAAATAAGGCCAGTCTTATCAACTTTCTTAAGCCAGAATGAACAAGAACTGGCTGCATGTTTCTTTGTGTAAGGCAGAATCGGAGAGGACCGCAGAGCCACAAACACGACTATTCAGGTGACAGAAATGCAAACGATGCCTCAATTCATGAACAATAACAGCAGTTCTCTGGCAATTTTCAAACACCAGGTCAACTACTGCAGCACACATAAAAAGTAGAGAAAGCATACTCTAATGGGATAACAATCCATGTATGCAGTTTGAGAATTAACAGCAATTTAAAACGGCCATTAGCCTATGTGTTAGAAAATAGCCCTTTACTGGCCATGCATTTCACTGGCAGCAACAGCTAAAGGTCTCTTCGGGATTTGCCTAAAATGAATAGTCTTGTTCAATGCCACTTTCGTGGAGAATTGTAATTTTTTTAAAATTCATTTTACAAAGGAAACATTCCTGTGCATCTTATTCTATGTAGTTCAGTTCCCTTCTTATGGCCTGGCTTGACAGTGCAGTGTGAGCATCACTGAAAAAGGGCTTTGGCTTCGCCCACATGTTGGGAGTCTGGAGTACATGTTTTGATTGGGAAGAGGTTGTGTGCTTACCCAAAAAGTACTTTAACAAGCTGCCTGAGGTTGAGCTTTTAGGGGCACACACATGACGCTGTAATGCTAATCAAGTGTCTTGGATAACTTAGTGTTTTCTCCGGCAGCAGCACAGATGGCAGTCATTAACCTGCATGGATGTTTGGATCTGGAGCGACCGTGCATGCAGAAACCAAACCTATTGGCATTTCCAGTGCTTATTTACTGCAGTTGCAGCTGCAGGACTTCTCCCAGAGTCCCAGACATCTTCCAAATATTGATAAGAAGCTCTGTTACTGCTAAAAGGCAGACGTTCTGGCCAATGTAGGTCACAAAACTCCCCATGCTAGAGAACTTGAGCTGCACTCTGTTCAAAGAAGCCTAAACACAAGTTTCTAGTACTGCTTTTTATGAGCACTCTGCCTAGCAGTCCGACCTGGTCTGCCCTCCGATAATGGGAACCATCACAGTTTGGTTGTTCTTGGGCGAGCAGAGGCTCCGGGACAGCAACATGTCAGTTGTCACCTCTACAGTACAACAACCTAAAGGTCAACCACAATTT
This sequence comes from Pleurodeles waltl, assembly GCF_031143425.1. NCBI lineage: Eukaryota > Metazoa > Chordata > Amphibia > Caudata > Salamandridae > Pleurodeles > Pleurodeles waltl. Next base: position 1,407,472,377 of record NC_090447.1, on the reverse strand, counting down.
TGGAAAGCAGTCACCATGCCTTCTAAACGACATACCACCCATCACACAGTCTCCTAAACGCAAAACATGCTTACAAAATGACACAGAAAAGCTTCATTTTTATTTAGCATTTTCACTAATTGTGCCTTTCAAGCAAGAACAATACTGTGTGTAAAACAAGAAGTCTACAAACTAGGCATGGAAAGGAATGGTTAAAGGGGAGGAAATTTAACCACACAGAGTTCAAAATGTACAATGCAGCTATGGATCATAGGGCTCTTGCATAGGGAATCCTTGATTGTGGTATTGGTCTGTATGTATGTAAACTTGTGTCACAGGTTTTTAGCAGGTCACAGGGTTTCAATGTTAGTCTGTCTGGATTAGGGTGGATGGCTTCATTACCATTAAAACTAATAACAGCATCACAAAAGATAAACGCTAAATTATAGTGTGAAAACCTCAGGTGGGGGGGGGGGGGGGGGGGGAGTATACCCTGAAATAGGGTGACCACTGTAACATTTTCACGGACTATCCTTGAATTTACTTAAATGTCCGTTGTCTATGAAGAACGTTTCCATGGACAGCATTTGTCTGTAATTTTAGTCTTTGTGCTAAAGGACAAATGTTAACTACTACAGCTGGGGTGGCTCCGCTGAAGCAGAAAGGAGGGGATCTCTTGTGCAGTGATCCCAAGAGAGGGGCAGGCATCTAAACTAGAAACCAGCCTTCTTGCCATGGTTCCGGCTGCCTCAAAGAGATGTAAATCTGTGCAACGGGTTAATTTGCACGTGTAAAGGCTGCTTGAATGCCCATATAGGTCTTAATTGATAGTCTGCTTTAATCTGCCTGACCCGAAAGATTTGTAGATGTGCTGTGCAGTGTGGACAGTTGTAAATGTGTTTTCACTAGGTGCAATCTGCAAAAATCTACACTTTGAAAACACTTTTGACTTTAACCTAAATTTATTTCATGTATTTTGTGGCAGCCAATCTTATACTGTGTGTAATGCACATTTAAAATAGTGACTTACACATTCACAGTGCTTTCTGTGAGGAGCAGGGACTTCTTAGCACTAAAAATACACTAGTCACTATTACATCCTCGTCTGCCTTGCCATTCTGTTCCTTACACATGAGCAGTTCTCCTGCTCCACAGAAACCAATTACCTAGCTAGGGTCAAAAACATCCCCAAATATGGCGCCAAAACACCTGAGATGCATAAAGGGGGAAGTACGTCATGGAGACATCATATTCTTTTCTTTCTGTGCTGCAGAAGTATATTGCTTAGGGAGGTCATGTATGTGTTCAAGCTTTCTTTTTTTCCCTATATTTCAATGTATTTACCTTGCAACTTGCTGTAGCGGTCTGCCTGGGTACCTTACTGGGCCACCCTGTGCAGCAGGCATTTGTTGTCTCTGAGGGTGCATCCCAAAGTGTCCTTTCGCCTGCTTCGGAACAGCCACAGGCTTGGGGTCTCCCTTTTTTCCCACTCTGTGCATCCTGAGGCCGCCCCCTGTTGGTGGTTTTCCTTCAATGGACTTGGAAGGGTTTTCCTCCCTGCTCCATGGCATTTGCTTTTACTTTAGGTGTTGCCACACACTTGCGGTTTCCTTTTTCAACGCAAGTGCTTCCTGCATTTTCAGGGCAGCTCTTGCAAAAGTTACGGTGCCGCATGATTTTGTTCCAGTTGAAAGAACAGATGCGGGTAACAACCACGTTGACGTGTTGTTGGTAATGATGTTGGCTGCCTCTTCAAGTGTGGCGGGGGCCCCTACTATTAATGCGCTGCACCTCCTGATTAATGAGGCTGTGGAGGCAGCATTCAAATCCAGGGAATATGAAGGGCCTCCTCCAAAAATTGCAAGGCCTAATCCCCTGGATGATCCAGATGAGAATGAAAGGCAGGGTTGATGTGTGCAGGAAGCAGAGTCTGCTCCTCTTTTTCCTCATATTAGAGACAAACTGGGTTTCCCTACTCTAACTGAAAACAAAACAAAAGATTTTTTTTACACAGTACCAGCGCCCTAACCCAGACTCTTTGCCTTTGCACAGTGTGGTACGCAAAGTGATCAGCCTTTATTTTGTTCCTTTGCAAGCATTACCCCTTGGAGGGGGTTTCTGATGGATTTCTCCAGCCTGTCAAAGTGGATAGCCTAATGGCTAGCATATCCTCCCGGGGCATGATAATCTAAGAATGCCCTTCCCTCAAACCAGGTGGATAAGAAGGTGAAGGGGTGCAATTAAGCGGTTTTATTCTGCTTCTAATTTCTCAATAAGGGCACCAGCCTATACTACGTACATTGTCCAATCCCTGTTGAAAGACTTTCAGTCACTGGCACAGCAAATGAGTGAAGGTGTGGATACTACTTCCGTGCTGTATTTGAAGGAACTCCAAGTTTGCTTTTTTATCCAATGTCTTCTGGCCTTAGAAGTGAGCCCCCACTTGTGATTTCCCATTCATCCATCTCAGTTATGGGTTCCTCTCCTAAGTCCGGTCTCTCCTGTGACTCCGGTTGGGGGTATTGCACTTGAGAGGATGAATTTGTTGGCACAAGATTGCTCTACTGAGGTGGCCCAGAGTATTCAGCTTTCTTGTAGGCATTCCACACTTAAGACCTACAGTCGCTACTGGGCAAATTTTGATTCCAGGTTTGTCCTCTAGCTCCCGTCAAGCCCTTGGATTTTTCTTACAGTATAGCTTTCTGTTGGGCCTGGCCATTTCTACTCTCCGGGCACAATGGGCAGCCATCCTAGCCTTCCGGGTTTTATCAGCTGTACATGATTGGGGCTATGTTTTTCTTTAAAAGTTCAGGTGTGTTGCATCAACCCATGTTTGTGGTTTTCTTGTGTTTGAACCAATCACCATGCGTTTGGGTATGGGCTCGTGTAAGGAATGGAGCGGGAAGGCGACCCAGGAGGTAATGCCCAGTTACATACCGGTAATCTTCATTATTTCGAGTCCAGGTCTTCCCGTTGTCCGTCCCTCCTGCCTATCTCATGTTTCAGGTGGTCGTTTATTTTCTTATGTTTGTAGCTATGGTATTCTCAGGATGTCTCCCTGATGTACTTCCTCCTTTATGCATGCTGGGTGGTTTGACCCCATATGGGGGGGGTTGACCTCAGCTAGGTATGTTGTTTCGGTGAAGCAGGAGAATTGCTCATGTGTAAGGAATGGAACGGGAAGATCAGGACTCAGACTAATGAAGATTACCGGGCATTCCCTGCTAACCAACAAGATTCAATTCCCTGTGCCTCTGGTTGCCCCCACACACATCTTCAGTGATCAAATTAGTAAACAGAGGTTTCATAATATAAAATCGTGTATTCCCCACTGATTGGTTTAACTTTCATTTAAGGTGTGAATTATTTTATACGCAGTTATCCGATGGTGAAAGATCAGCAAATTGGTCACAGAATATTTTGTTCTTTTTAGCCACACTTATAATTCTGCCTCCACGCTCACTGACCCCATTCCAATTGGGATCAGGATCGCAGTATCCATACTTTTTTATTTTTATTTTTTTTAATGCACTTCGACCGCTGTGTTGACTACCTATGTGAAGTCTGAGAAAGCCAGTGATGTTAGGGTATGGTTTCCCAAGTCCCTCACCTTCACTATGTACCTTTTTTGATAGTGTTAAATCAACTTCAATTCAAGATGGATCCTACACAGAAATCTCATTTGTACGTGCTCTAATGGTCTGTTATGTTCCACCAGCTATAAAAAAATATATACATATATAGGACAACAGACAATTGGTTCACTTTGTTCACTCATGGCTTTGTCAGAAGAAAGGATTAATACATGTTTTAAAGTTCATGTTTAGAACCTTCCAATTCAATCAGTGCAATATTGTGGTCTAATATACTAAACTGAAACACTTCCATGTGTTAAAGCAACACTTTCTACATTTTAAAGTCTTTATCATGTCCTTATGTTTTGTTTGTAGTGTAGTTTGCGTCCCAAATATTTTAAAGATTCTACATGTTCTTAGCACTTAGCGATGAGCCAGACCATTGATTCCGGGTTGGCTCAACTGCAGAGTCATTTCAAGACATGGACAGAGTGGACAATGGTTCAGAGCCCAACTTTCCAAGCGGCCCAGCCACTGCCTGCCCTCTAGAAGCACCACCAATGGACCTTTGCACAAGTAGAGTTTGCCAGGATGGGTGGGCACTGCTATTTCTACCACTTGATAGTGTTTCTTCTCTTTCCGGCCACTTTGCTGAGACTACTCTCCATGTACGCTATACTTTCCGATACTCATGGAGGGACCATCTGATTTTAGGAATTGTCTGGTCTTCTTCTCTCCCTTAGTTGTCCAGTTCTTAGCAATGAGCCTTTGAATCAGTTGCTGTGGATCTCCCATCTGATCTTGATTTCATCCTGCTCTTGAATTCTCTTTCTGGTGATTGGGCTCCCAGTTCTGAGAACTCAAGAGTCCCTGACGCACACTTTAATGTATCAGTCAGGTCTTCTTGGTGCTGTGAGAGTACAGACAAGTTGTGGGTACCTCACAGCCTAACATTAGGTGTGAGACTGTCATCCACACCATCTGCTCTGCCTCGTTCATTTTTTAGGTTTGATGTCTAGTGAAGGTTGAGGTGAACAGAACATGAGTCACTTACCTTAATATTTCCCAAACTGTTTTCCATGGGTATTAAAATGTTTTGAAACATAATCAAAATGTGGCTGTTACTTTCTCTCCAAGAAAGATTGGGTAGATTTGGGTAGGGGTGATGCCTTTGACTCCATGCTAAAGGGCATTAATTTACTGTTGAACAAGGATGTTATGCACCATCTGATTGTACCATACCTAGATGCAATCTCATATAGCACAGTGCATAAAAAATGGTAAATATGCAATTAAAAAAATAGTAAATAAATGCATTGATAAAGTAGTGGGGTATGGCCGCACCTCTATGTGTTGGTAAAATTGACCCCTTGTCCTGACCTTTGACCTGAAGTTTTTACAGTCCTGTCCTGAATTTGCTTCAATGCAAGGTGGTCACCCTACTTTGAAAGCTACCAGCTTGCCAGTACCTGGAATTACAGGCTTCGAGCTCTTTATCATGGGCCAAGGGACGCCCCTGGGGGAAGGAGGGCCTGAATCAAATGAAAGGGATGTAATGCTTCAGCACTGATCCTGTTATAAAGCCTAAGCTAATATGGAGCAAAGCTGTCAATAAGGTGCCTTCGTTTGTTTGCCCTAAAGTGAAACAAAACCTCAAAAATGGCAAGAAGCTCTGGGTGTCGGAATGTCAAGCTAGAAATTGCCATATAGAGGTTTGAACACAGCTTTGGCAGCATGTGCTGCTATTAAAAACGGAATTAAAAAACACACAAAAAAACAGTAATATGGCACAAAAGTAATCTAATACCTTGCAAAATGTCAGTGTTCCTTCTTCTCTGCTGCTTCAGCTGCTTTCTTGTGCTTCTCCTCTTGCTCTTTTTTTAGTTTTGCTTCAACTCTTTTACGTTGGTAAATTTTTGCACCAGCAAAGGCTAAGCACAGGAGTAAGGTCTTGGCAGCCAAAATGTACATCAACAATGGAAAATTATCCAAAACCTGAAATCAAGAGTTAAACATTTAATTATTTGTTTTGAAACGAATATACTCAGCAAGGCTACTTAAAACCCATGCGTTATTTTGAATACAAATCCTGTTTGCACCCATCTAGTTGACACCAATTCATTCCTTTGAGCACCTCGAGGTCCCTAGTACTGCTCACCTGCAGAGTTCCATCTTGTCCCAAGTCATCTTCAACCTCCATCTACATTGAGCTCCCTGGCACTCTATGCACTGATAACTGCACCAAAATTCACCGACGATAAATGCTTATATTTTAAAGTGCTCTTGCCGCAGACATTTAATGCCTCAAACACAGTATGCACTGAATCCAAATCTGGGTGCCCAATGCCTACTTGAAGTTTTCACAGTCAGAACAGAATTGTTGCTATTTTACCAAGGACAACGAGCAACAACTAGTCCAAACCTGCCTCAGCACCATGAGCTTGGACAATCTGAACCCCAACTTTCAATTAGGGGCAAGTATTTCAGATTCACTCTTGACACCGATCTGACCCTGAAGGTACACATCCCCTCCTATAAAGAAAATTAAATCATTTCTCCAAGAAAGTGACTTCAGAAGTGTTGTTCAAGCCTTCATACCTTTGCATCTGGATGGTGGTGATGCTCTACACAACAGCCTTCCAGGCTCCACACTCCGGGCATCCTACAAACCAGCGCTTCTTAAAAAAGCTGCAGCATGCCTCATTATGCCACACCCCGATTGACCTACACTGGCTTTCCTTGCTGGCCTGCAAAATATTTAAAATCAACTGCACCATCTACAAAGCCTTTGTGACCAGCACCCACGCCTACCTGGCTGAAAAGTTCACCGTCTCCAGGGCTTTTGTCAGCCTCACAGACAGGACACTATCAGACTAGAGATGAAGATGGGCAAAAAAATAAAAAATAATAATAGGCGGTCTCTATCTATGCATCTAGGAGCCAGAACTCTATCCCTGTATCCCCCAGGGCTGCCCCAACCCTTCTCAAGTTTAGTAGAGTTAAAGAAACACCTTCTTAAAGAACACTATACAATGATCCAGGAACTGTATACTTTTGCTGGTAGAAATTAGTAATCCCTCCAATTACACTTTGACAGCATCTTTGCCTATGACCCTGAATAGCACTCAGTTGCCTTTCTGCTAGGTGTGCGCTATATAAATACAGCATGCATAACCCTTGTTGAATTCAAATTACAGATTTCCATAGGTTTGTTTTGTTGAGCTGGGTGGGGTTTAGTCGCTCAGCTTGTGAGGTTGACCAAACATGCCTTTCCCCCCAGGGGTCATTAATACAAGCAAGAGGGGAAGAATAGCTAGTTCCCGTCCCAGAGACATTCAGTTTCTGGCCTCTGTAGATTTAACACTATGAGTAGTGGCAGGATGACCGAGCAGGTAAGCCCTCTACACTGCTGCAATCAAGGAGTTCTCCCGAAGGGTTCATCTGAAGAAAGTGCAAGTGTTTCTTGCAACAACAAAAAAATTAACTCATTAGTCTTCATTTGAATTGTGCACGCCAAGTGGATAGGGGAAATGCAAGGTGTGCACAATTCAAATAAATATGAATGACTAACGAATCAATTTTATTTTTTGTTGGCAAGAAACACGTCATAGTAAAAGAAACGAAACAACTCCATTAAATGTTGCTAAATGGGTTTATCCATGGAAAGGAAAAAAGCGCAACCAAAAGTCTGGACAAACTAGAAACTTAATTGGAACTCCTACACACTAAGTAGTGCAGAAGGTGGACACCAAACCCAGATGTGAATATCGCTAAAAAAAAAAAAAGCATGGGCCAGATGTACGAAGCATTATTGAGGGCGCAAACAGCCCAATTCCCAGAATTCTGCCGTTTGCAACTGCAAAAATGTTTTTTTTAATTATTAAATGTACAAACACCAAACAGAGTCTACATAATTGCAATTTTGGTTTGAGATTCGGTATTTGGATGGGGTAGGCTCAGGGCACCCGTTCCAAATACTGAATCATAGTGGTATATTGTACCAACAACTCAAAGGAGGTGGTCACCTGTTCCCAAATGGTATGGGGTCTCCAAGGTACCCTTTCCCATTTGGAATGTTGACAACAACATTTTTTTAAGAGTAAGCAGTGGTCCATGGCTCCCATGGACCACTGTGTACTCTTAAAAATTTTTTTTTAACTTGCACTATTTTTTTTAAAATATATATCCTGTTTTCCTCTAAGGAAAACAGGATGCATAACAAAAAAAAAATTGCTATATTTAAAAGCAATCACAGACATGGTGTAATCCTGACCCCAGCAGGCCACCATCCCTGTGATGACTATCATTCCTAATGGGTCGCAAACTGTGACCTGCCTCATTAACATTCATGAAGTGGGTTGATTTTTGAGCCACTAGGAATCGCTAATTTAAATACAGTTCTACACATTAGGAATACCAATTTTTCTAGTTGTGATTTGCGGAAAATCGCAGTTTGGAAAATGCTATCCCCGATGTTCAAACGTCTGGCCCTAAATGAACTTTGGAAGCTCCTACTGCCATAGATAATCAGACCATAATGTGCTCTTCAGTACTGCCGCTGATAAAAATACATGAGCTATCTTGCAAATTGTTAGCCCCCTGCTTGTCAACAGAGCTTGTGTGATTGAATAGAATGCCATCTCTTCGTTCTCTACACTAGTACCCAAAGTGAGATGCATTGTTCCTCCTCGTTCCAATGACACAGTGACGTAGTAAACAAAACAAATGGTATTTGGCTCATATATGCTCCCCTCGGTTAAAGGATGATTTAATATATCCTGTATTAATGACTTGCAGGCATTTAAGAATTATTACTTAAATACGTCTAATAAGTTACAAATCACAAAGCTCCACTTTTTGTGAAAATTGATTTAAATTAGTGTTTGTCTTATTATTGTGTTTATTAGACAAAAAAAATTAAAACAACGATGTATTACAGCATAATTTGCTGTACAAATTTGCTTTAAAACATTCTGATGAGCATACATTTACCGAACATAAGTTAAACATCCATAATCTTCATATTAACTAAAAAAATAAATTGCAGACTCGCATGTAAAACTAACCTTCTTAATGAAAGTTTAAATTATTGAATAGCCCATCCTCTGTCACCATACATGCTCCATCAAGAGATTAAACAATGGTACTAGTGATGCTGCCATAACATCCTTCAGTACCCTAAGCATCCCATTATGTAACCATGTATTTACCCACCTTGGGTTTTGCTTGTTGTAACCTATTTTTTCAGTAAATAAATGAACATGACATAGGTAATCAAGCAAGAGTTGGAAGAGGTCATGGAAACATTAAGGCTCGATTATTAGTGCAAAAATGATTACCAGAGGCAGTGGTCTGGGCTGTAGATTCAGCCGCTGGGTATATCTGCATGCTTGCTCACACTTTTAGAGCAACGATAATCTGTCGCAGTTACAGAATTTAGAGTATGTCTGATATTGGATCAGAATGGTCGGTGACTGCTCATTAGCCTATCTGGCGAAATGTAGCGTTCATTACTTAACGGGCCCTAATAATGAAGGGAGGACGAGAGCAGAATGTATGTGTCAGGTCTGCCATTGCTGACAACAGAGATGTTGTTTTGTGGCCTGCCGCTATGGGGCACCTGTTGCATTTCCACCCTAACAGATGCTAGTTTGAAATGTGACCCATTTAACTTACTAGTGTTTCTCCAGATTTAAGCATGTCTAGTTCCTTTGCAAACAGGTGCAGTTTTTCTAACGGGTACAGAGCATCCTGCTAGCGTATAAGGCGTCAACATGTGCTACAAGCAGTGATAAATCAAATGGATGGCATATGTGCTTAAAAAATAAAAATAAAAGAACAGTAGTTGGGGTGTTAGAAGGCAATCAACAGCTCGGCACTTCTCATTTAAGACAGCATGCACGAAGCCATCTTAAAACTCACAGCTGCTATATCACTCAACTGCAGAATGCTGCAATTTAAACGCGGGTTATTATATACAAGAAATGTTTTATACCAGTTCCACTTTGCAGTGAGTTGGACGAATCCTATGAGGTAATTACTTTAGAGGGGCCGGAGACTAATGGCTCATCATAGTAATATATATCTTTAAGAAAATGAGATCAGTACATTTAAGAACTACGCTGACTTCAAAACTTTTTTTTTTTTTTTTTTTAAGGGCAATTTTGCAAACGCTGCATGGTCTAGCTCAGCGATTCGTACCATTATTTCACCGCAGCCGCACATTTTAAACCTGCCTTTGGGAAATCGTGTGCCACTCCTCCAGCAATTCTATAGATATGTTTCTATAAAATCAGGGAGTACCAATAAATCGCAACAGTGTAGAACATTCCTTACAGCGGCGTCTGTCTGCCATTTCAAACCGCCCATGTGTTAGTACACAATACTATATAGGGGTAATGTCTATAGCCATAGGTAGGCCACGCTAGTACCAAAAAGCTTCTCTTCGGAAATGTGCCAGAGACATCATTTCTAGATATAGGATGTTCCACAAGCCTCGTTGATAGAACACAATCTTACCTTCCAGTTCATCTCCGGCATGGTTCCAGCTGGTAAACACTCGCTGTGGACGACTGTTGGACTTCAAGTAGCCACTCCACTAGTCACTTCCTTCAGTCTCAAATGGTGCGTGCAAAAGGTTTATATTTGGAAGTATTACAAGTGGCCACCAATCACGGTGGGTCCCCGGCAGCACTCCTCCGCACAGCTGTTTCTACGCCCCGCCCAGAGATGGCGCGTCAGAGCAGGACAAGGGACCGTCCGTTCCTCCCTAACGTGGCCGACATGTTGGAAAGGAAGCGTGTCATTTTCGTCCTCTCTGCAAGGAAGAATCCAGACACAAACTTAAGATAGAGCCCATAATAGCGAAAATTACGGTGAACGCTAGGCGTGATAAGCCCTAGCGAATTTATTTTGATATCGTTGCTAGAGACCAGTGCACTTGCTATACAAAATGCATTTATTAAAAAAAGATTTTGAAACCCACCGACTTCTTCGTTCACTTGCACAGATTTATAAGAAGCAAAAACCTCTTTCCATTGGGGTGCATGCGAATCGCTATTGCTCCAAAAATGCTTCAGTCAGTTGTGTTTTCATGTAGAAGTGAAAGACTGGTTGGTCGCAATTCAGTGAACGCGAGTCTGCATGCTATGTAAGTTTTTAGGCTGCAATTGCTTCTGGTGACCTAAGAACTAATACCAACTTTTACCGCGTTCTTGCAAGTGAATAAACTTTGAATGACAACAACTTTATTTTTTAATATAAGTTCTGATTTTGAGAAAAACTCTTGAAATAAAATCATCAATGTTGATTAAATCACGAAAATATACGTTTTCTTTCCTTCTCGTCTTCAGGTACAAGTACATTAAAATACAAAATTTATATTCAAAATGGCCGCGAGTCTTCATTGATTGCAGGGAAGAGGCGTGCAGCTTGGCTTAAAGGCCTGCACCTTTGGCAGGAAGAATATGTGGAAGAAGCGTTCTCCCAATGACACGTTTCTGGTGTCTCCTGCGAGTCCTGGGAGGTTCTAGAAGAAAACTTCGTTCCTGATTGACAGAAGCATGTGCTTCTTTCCGAAATTCAACATGAGCAGTTCCCAAAAAGTTAAGTTGGGGTTGGCAAACAACTGAACAAATATACAGTACTTGCTTGCACAAATTACATTCAGACTCCAAAAATCTTCTGGCAATAGGGTTGCCACCTTTCCCAGAGAATAATTCCATTAGATCACGTTTTAACATTCGGCAAAGGCCCGGCCATGATACCTAAATCGAACTTTATATAAACAGTCTGTAATATGTTTTTTTCTTTCTTTATTTACTTTATCAGCCAGGGATCATTAAATCAACTTTAGGGCACATTTTAAGGTGCTTTCTTCTTATATTTACTGTTGAAAGGAAAATACAGGTGAAAAGATGGTGAGGAGACACTTCTTTGTGGTATATTCTGCTTTAGTTTATTCAAGATAAGAAATGCACTAAACACCCCAGCCAACAGATGTCTTCTCTCTCCAAGTCTCCTCCAACTGCCAGATGGCCCTTAGTTACCGTCACCAGGTTACGGTGACATACATTCTGCCTAAAGATTCCATGTACACAGAATGCCACACATCTTCCCCCCTTCATTAACAATATACACAGAATGCCACACATCCTTCCCCCTTCATTAACAAAAGAAGAAATGTAGCCAAGCAACAGTCAAGGGCATCCAATTAAAAACGGTAACAGACAACATGAGAGCACAAAAATAAAGAGACATATTACTAAACAAAATCATCTAAAATTTTAGGGCGTTTGATAACTCTTGAAGACTTCCTTGGTAAAAAATGATTGTCAACATTATCATGTTTTACTTCTACACCATCTTCCTCAGAATTATTTTCCCCACAAGCAGTTTCCACTTTGACCACTCTCCCAATATTCCAGACTCTGTGATCTTCAGTTCTTACCGCATTTCCCAGAACTTTCTTAACCTTGAGAGGTATAGAAAATTTTGAATGTTCTCTTGAAAGACCAAAGCGAGGATTCTTCACTCTGACAAAATCACCTACTTGAATCACTACTTTTTTCACTGCTTTCCGCTTATCAAGTCTGATCTTTCTTTCTGAAACCTTTTTAAATTCTTTCAACCACTTCTGCTTATCATTACATAAAGTTTCAGATTTTGAACCAACCTTATCATTAACCCATGAAGGACACACCAACGTGTTAGGTTTTCTCCTTCTGAATAACTCAAAAGGTGAAAAACCCGTAACAGAATGAGGAGTCAACCGATAAATCTTGATCTTACGTGACACTTCCTCCTTCCAACATTTGCTACACGCTAGAGACATTTGAATAGTTTCCTTTAATACTCTATTCAGCCTCTCCACCATACCATTGGTCTCAGGATGGTAAAGAGAAGTTTTCTTATGTATAATGCCTCTTTCACTCAAGAAGCGTTCCATGTCCTGTGAAACCAATTGTACACCATTATCTGTGAGAATAGAGGAAGGAAACCCTTCTCTGTCAAAAATATCATTGAGAAAGCCTATTACATCCCGTGTTTCCACGGAAGTAGTGATTTTAAATTCAGGCCACCTTGAATACATATCCAATAACACAATTACATATTTATCAGAACCTGAATATCTAATCGGTCCCAAAATATCCAAAGAAATCTCTTCCCAAGGTTCTTTCGGAAGCTCCCTCACCTTCATGGGCTGGACTCTACAAGTTAAAGTCTTGTCAGCTTTCAAACATTGTGCACACTCCCTAACACATCTTTCAATTAACACGTCCATACCTGGCCACCAATACATGAGTCTCAACCTTTCTTTTGTTTTAGAAATGCCAGGATGGCTCTCATGAGCTATAGAGATTAGCTCATCTCTCAACTTCTCCGGAGGAACAAGCCTAGTTCCTCTCAATATGAGATCACCATGAGTTGACAATTCACTTCTAACTCTCCAGAATCCACACAATTGTTGATCATTCTTTTCAGTACCGTCCCATCCACCTCTGATTTTTTAAAGAACTTTCTGTAAAACTTCATCACCGAGTAACTCCACCATCCATTCACTCTCCTTGATTATACCATCCTTGATCATACATACCTCAAAATCATCGCTACCATACATGGAAATATCCTCATTCTCAAAATTGTCACTTACTAACCTTGAGCAACAATCTGCCAGGTTGTTTTCAACTCCGGGTATGTATTGGACCCCAAATGAGAATTCCTGCAAAGCTACTACCCACTTTCTGATTCTACCAGATACAGCATCCAAACCCTTCTTTTCAAAGATCTCTTTTAACGGTTTATGGTCCGTTTTTATCAAAAATTTGCTTCCCCACACAAACTTTCTTAGTTTATTCACCGCCCAGAACACAGCTAACGCTTCCTTTTCAATAACCAAATAGTTTAATTCTGCCCCCTTCAAGGACCTGGATAAAAAAAGTATTGTTCTTTCAACTCCATTACAAGTTTGTATCAAGACAGCCCCAAGGCCCTTGGCGCTAGCATCCGACATTATTATTGTATCATGCCCAGGTTCAAAACTATTTAAACTAGAAGCAAACTTCAAACTTTGTTTCATTAAATTGAACTCCTTTTCACACTCATCACTCCAGTTAAAAGCAACACCCTTTCTCACTAATTCCCTCATACATATTGTTTTGTCAGCAAAATGATCCACAAATTTACTATAAAACTCTGCCATACCAAGAAATTTTACCACCTCGTCTTTTGAAGAAGGACTGGAAAAATTAATTATAGTATCTACCAACTCTTTCTTGGGTTCAATCCCCTTTGAAGAAATTTTGTGACCAAGATAGTCAATTTCATGAAGATTACATTTGCATTTTTCTGATTTTAAGGTTAAGCCACTCTCTTCCAGTTTCTGAAGAACTCGGCGTACTCTTTCATTGTGTTCTTTTCCATCCCTACCATATACAAGAATGTCATCTTGATAAATCTTGATTCCTTGCAATCCTTCTAGCAGCCTCTCCATGGCACGTTGAAATACAGCTGCAGCTGAAGCCAGGCCAAAGGGCATACGGATAAACTTGTAGATACCAAAAGGAGTGATGAATGCTGTTAAATTTTGAGAGTCTTTATGTAAAGTAATTTGGTGGTAGGCAGACGTTAAATCTATAGAAGAGAAGCAATTTGCATTACCTAATAAACATAGCATTTCATTAATGTTGGGCAAAGGGTAATGATCCACCACTATACATTTATTTAGTTCTCTCAAGTCAATGCAAAGCCTAGGTTCGCCATTGGCCTTTACAGCCATGACTACTGGAGCCAACCATTCAGTGGCTTCCACCTCTTCAATAATGCCATTCTTTTTTAGCTTATCTAATTCTGCTTTCATTTTTTCCTTGACCATTAAAGGTACACCTCTTACTTTACTGACCACAGGTGTGACATCTTTCTTCATCTTAATTTTATGCACATAACCTTTCATACACCCGAGTTTGTTTTGAAAAAGATTTGGAAATTCTTGCTCATATGATGGTCTCAGACTGTTAGTCTTGTCACCCTCATCATTTTCCACTGAATCAACACACACATCATTTTTCAATCTTACAGATGGATTTTCATTGGGATCAAGATACACTCTTAAATCTTTTAGGTGGAACCAACTAATGAGGGAATCTCCTCTCAAAGAAACATAGACTTTGCCAGCTGTGTGCCTATTTTTGAATTGAATTGAACCAACAAAGTAACCTAATAACTTTATCGGTTTCCCACCATACCCTTTGGGTGAAATATCTGGTTTGAAAAGTTTCACAGAAGTTCTGAGGTGTTTTTCAAATAAAGTCCTAGGAATAAGTGTGATCCTCGCTCCAGAGTCAAACATCATGGGAATATGTACTCCCTCAACCAGTACAGTATCTATTGGACCACTGATACCATTTTTAACTTGTAAAACAAATTCTTCCGGAAAATCTTCATCTACCAAACTTACCTCCTGAACCTTTTTTTTCCTTATATCTGCACTCCTGCAGCAAGAAGTCACATGACCTTTCTTACCACACTTCTTACAAGATGCCTTCCAACCAACACAGCCTTTGAAGTTAGCATAATGACCAAATTCACCACACCTATAACACCTTCCCTGAACATTTTCCTTCTCTTTATTGACTTTTGAATTTACCTTCACTATTTTCTGAGAACTCACCCTCTCCTGTGAGTTCTTCCCTCGACCGACAAAATGTACATCACATTCTCTTTCAGTAAAATTTGTCCTCTTAATTTCTTCAACACAAGCAGAACTATGTTCATGCATTTTAGCACTCACAATTACTTCACTTAGAGAAGGGTTGTCTTTATTCCAAAAGGATTCCTTCGCTTTCTCAATGCTACAACCCAACATGAATTGATCTCTTAACCTTTCTTCCTTATTACTCCCAAAATTACACGAAGATGCTAATTTCCTTAAAACTGTGATGTACTCCTCTATGGATTCACCTGGGTGTTGATCCCTTTTCCCAAAGTGATACCTTTCTAAAACTGTGGATACTTTAGGTAAATAATGCAAATCAAGTTTCTTAATACAAATCTCAAAATCATTGAGTTCACCGGCATCTTTAACAGAAAGTTCAGGAAGATTCTCAAACACCTCCTGACCTTCAGCCCCTAAACAGTGTAACAAAAGTGACATTTTGCGCTCAGCACTCAACGAAGTGCCACAGACCCTTGCATAATGTGAAAATACACATTTCCATTTTCTCCACGGAATCTGTGGTTCACCAGGAGAAGGTAAGAAAAACGGAGGACATGTTACATTCTGCATGGTGAATGTTAATAAAAAATAAAATACTAATGTCTCCTTTTAAATTATTAAATTTCGTAAAACTTTAAACTTCCTAAATATCATGCAACATACCGTTATATACTGAAACAGTAGATTATGTTATACCCTTTGTGAGACATAGAACTACTCAAGGCAATACAGTATTTAAACCAACAAGTTTCTATTACATGCGAATATGTGATTGAATAACTTAAAACTCTGAAAATACAAAAGTTTTCCTTTGCTTTGAGTTCAAAAGCTTTCCTTTGTTTAGGCAGATTCAACCATAAAAGGATAAAAACAACTCCAGCTCCAAAACTATAGCTCCAGCTCCAGCTCCAGGAAGCATTTTTTAACGACCCCAGAGCTTCCTGTGCACCTCAGCGTCAACCTCTGGCACCAGGAACAATTTCTTCGAGACTTCAAAGAAGACACCGTCACATCCTGTGACTCTGTAGCTCCATTGTATTTACAGCGGAGCGTTACGGTTGAAAAAATTAAATTGCCGCCTGCCGCTACAAACTGTGATGAGCCCGCGGCTCCACAACTCGGCTCCGCGACTCGGCTGCACTGCAGGAGAACAAACGGCTGCGAAACTAGATCACCGCGGCACGGCTCCCCAACTCTGCTCCCCAAGTCGGCTCCGCGACCCGGCTGCACTGGAGAAGGGCAGAGCGGCCGCGAAACTAGATCACCGCTGCCGATGTACACTGCAGTTCTGCTCAAAGACGGACGAAGCAGCCAATCAACTGAAGCAGCCCAGCTCCGGCGCTCCTTGCCTGGACACCAAAACGTCCACGCCAGACTCCGACCGAAGTGTCCTTTTAAATCAGGGCTTGCTGCCAGAGATTCTCCGAGCCGGTCAATGAAAATTCAGAAACCAGGTGAGTCGCAGTTCCACAATCTAGCAATAGTGTTGGGGTGTTTACGCTCCAATTGAAGTAAATCCGGGTGAATTCTCCATCCTCGTCGCCAATGAAAAGATGGTGAGGAGACACTTCTTTGTGGTATATTCTGCTTTAGTTTATTCAAGATAAGAAATCCATTAAACACCCCAGCCAACAGATGTCTTCTCTCTCCGAGTCTCCTCCAACTGCCAGATGGCCCTTAGTTACCGTCACCAGGTTACGGTGACATACATTCTGCCTAAAGATTCCATGTACACAGAATGCCACAACAGGTTTTAGGTGATTTCCCTAATTTTATGACAAGACAGAGGCTCCTATTATGCTCATTCTTTTCTTTTATTTTAAACAGCAGCTGCAGTCAAGAAGAAAAAACTACAGAACCCATAAGGCGAAACAGCAGTAGCCAATGGGAACAAAGTGTAGTCTGACATAATGCACCAATCACCAACGAGCAGTCCCAATAATACCTATCTTGACTGAGAACAGCCCTCTTTTCTTGCTGCTCGCAGTCAAGATAAGTATTATTTTCTGCTTTTACACGTGTATATTAATCGCAAACGCGGTAATGTGATTGTTTCATGCGCTTTGTACATCGCATGTTTATTGTTAATTCAGTCGGCTTGTAGCCGCATTCCTGCCTCACGTCGTGCACTATCCGCATATTTTACAGTTTTTCCTCTGAACACGCGGTCACCATTTTACCTGGCTGTTGAGGGGAA
The DNA here is from genome assembly GCF_031143425.1 of Pleurodeles waltl. NCBI lineage: Eukaryota > Metazoa > Chordata > Amphibia > Caudata > Salamandridae > Pleurodeles > Pleurodeles waltl. The sequence goes on along the minus strand of NC_090447.1, from coordinate 1,407,454,913 downwards.
ACGAGTTACCAGCAAATCCTTCTTTTAAATTGCTGCTGTATTTTACCTTTTACTGTCCGTTTCAGGCCTCCTGCAGCACCCTGTGTGCTTCGTTTCACCGGAGCTCCTCTGCTTCCTGTCTAGTGTGTTTCCCTGCCCCTAGTTGGAGCCTGGCCTTCTCCATGACTTTCTGTGAGGAGATTAACCCCTTCCTCACCATTCATTTTTCAATATCCTTCTGGTACATTGTTTTCCTGTCACAATGGACAGCTCCCCTGTTTCCCAGCTTGTAAATTTTGGAGGATGACGAAGTCCTCAAGGATAATTTGAATGATTTCATTCAATTGTCGGTTGAGAAAGCTGTTTCAGCTTCATGGGAAAAATTATCAAAGAATTTGGAGAATTCTGTCGTCAAGTTGGTCTCTAAAACCATGCTGGCCCAGTGTGCTGGGGATAGCAGAAAGCATAATGGCCCTTCAAACAATTCTAAAGCGACGCTATTGGGAGGTGAGAATTTCTCACACAGGACAGAGGAGGGGTTACTATTATCTAGACCTTCAAAAAAATGCATGGCCAAATCCAAACATATCTCCTCCCCTATTATTATTTACAAGATACTTGACACAGATGATGAGATGCATGACCATCACGCGGATAATTCCGATAAGGACAATGGAGATGTTTTCTCCCCTCCTCCTCACAAAAGAGCCAAATCTGAGAACCAGGAACTTTCAGGGTCATGCAAAATCATGGATGCACAAGGGGTTCCAATGTTTGACCCAAATGACATTCAACATCCGCATTCTACCGAGTGGTTTGCTGCAGACCATGTAGTGGAATACGTAACGTCTAGGTTGCGTACTCCTTTGGACAAACAAGTACAGGCAAAACTTAAGTCAGAATGTCCCCGTCCAGCTTTACCTTCAAAAATAGCGACAACACCTTCTATTGATTCGTCCCTGATAACTTTCTTTACTAAGTTTGGTAAAGACCCTCACAAAGGGGTAGATAATGCTTGGTCTACCTTCCAAGACAAGCTTTTGGACATTGTGGGGCCCTTAACCCGTATTTTTGACATGGCTGAAACAGCCAGTTTAGAACACACAGCGGTTGATCCAATGGAGTTATCTTTGTGGGCTCAACGTGCCTTATGTCTACTTGGGAATGCGAACTCGGCCATTACCCACGAACGCAGGAAGGGACTCTTGCTGAAGCTTGACCCCAAGTTGGTGAACCTTGCCGACTCCGATCCAGGCATTAAGGCTGAAGGTTTACTTTTTGGTCACTCTTTCATTAAAGAGCTTAGCAAATATGTCGCAACCTTTGCGTCACTGGATAAGGCACAGCAGTCGTTGAAAAAGATGTTTTCATCTCAGGTTATATCCAGGGCCGGCAGAAGCAGGAACTGCTTTGCTGGCCGTGCCTATAACAACCAAGGTTCCCCCGGCTACTACAGTAACAACTCATACCAGGAATACAGCGGCAATTTTACCCCCAAAGGAACAGGGGTTTCAGAAACAAAGGCAATCGCAGTTCCAGGTTCTCATCACAACCTGGTAAGTCAACTTTCTTCTCTTCCTGTCGTAGGGGGTCGTATTTCTCTGTTCCTTCCAAAATGGCGAGATCTCACAGCAGATCCTTGGGTTTTAAATACAGTTCAGGGATATGTTATCGAGCTCTACTCTGAGCCTTTTCAGTCAATTTTCCCCCATCCTCCTCAGTTTTCTGTTCAAATGACAAACTTAATCACTTTAGAAATTCAATCTCTTTTGCAAAAACAAGCTATTGCCCCTTGTTCTCTAGACCCTTTGGGTTTCTTCAGCTCAGTTTTTCAAGTCCAAAAGAAAAACAAAAAGATGCGTCCTGTTATCAATCTAAAACAGTTCAACCAATTTGTTGTATATCGCCACTTCAAGATGGAAACTATTCTACATCTCAGGGATTCCTTGCTTCAAGGAGACTGGATGGTGCAACTGGATCTACAGGATGCGTACCTCACAGTTCCCATGCACCCAGATTCACGGAAAGTTCTTCAATTCCAATGGCTCAATCAGAATTTCACTTCCCTACCTTTTGGTCTGTCGTCCGCTCCATAGTGTTTCACAAAACTAATGAAACCGGTAGTGGCCTTTCTCAGAGCTCGAGGGATCAGACTGATCATTTACTTGGACGATATCCTTATCATGAACCAGAATCGTACGTCCCTTCTGTCTCGCGTTCATCTAATGTGCACACTTCTCTCAGATCTCGGTTTTATTATCAACTACAAAAAGTATTTCTTAATTCCGGCTCAAAAAATCGAGTTTTTAGGTTTTCTAATGGATTCAGTTTCAGCTACTCTTCTCCTTCCGTCAGCAAAAATAAAATCCATCAAATTGGAAATCTTTCTGATCCTATGCAGTTCTCTTCTGTCCCTCAGATCCCTAGCAAGGATTGTAGGCCTCCTTTCCTCATTGATCAAAGCCATTGTTCCAGGTCCGTTACATTATCGGGCCCTGCAGAGGCTAAAAATTCATCATCTCCAAAAAGGTCTCGCTTACTCAGATACCAACGTACTAGACCAGGACTCTCGATTGGAGCTCCAATGGTGAATAGACCATTTAGATGCCTGGAACGGCAGGACTATATTTGCATCAGCCCCAGATCTTGTATTAGAATCAGATGCAAGTCTGCTGGGTTGGGGAGCCCGTTGTGGTCCAATCTCGACTGGAGGCACATGGTCTCTGGAGGAGTCAAGGTTGCACATCAACTGTTTAGAGATGCTTGCCGGCTCCTTTGCAATCAAAAGTCTTGCAAGAGACAGAGTTCATGTTCGGTACTTCTCAGAATGGACAATATTGCTGCAGTTCGTTACATCAATGATCTGGGAGGCACAAAGTCCAAACCATTAGCGGAATTGGCAAAAGGGTTCTGTGAGTTTTGTCTTCAAAGCAGAATTTCAGTCCAAGCAGAGTATCTACCGGGCAATCTCAATTCGGTAGCAGATTGGCATTCTCGTCATTTCCGAGACTCCAGCGATTGGAAGCTCCACACCGAGGTATTCAAAACCATACATCAGAAGTGGGGTCCCTTTCACATAGATCTTTTTGCGTCCTGTCTCAATACACAACTTCCACAGTTCTTCACCTGGTGCCCAGATCCATTAGCACTAGCCTTTGATGCTTTCTCTCAGGATTGGTCATCCTCCCTCAATTATGCCTTCCCTCCTTTCATCATGATCTCCAGGTTGCTGGCTCAAGTCAGATGCCAACAGGCCACGTTAGTTCTCATAGTTACATTCTGGCATTCCCAGGTGAGGTTCCCCACTCTCCTGGAACTTTCAATAGAGTTCTTTCCAGATCTCTTGACCAACCCCCTCGGCCTCTGCCACAGTCTGATACTACACAATCTCCTCACCCTTTCGGCCTGGAAAATATCAGGGAATCCCAATCTCTCCTACCTACTTCGTCAGAAGCTTCAAACTTCATCGATCTGGCCCGGGCTCCAGGAACGAAAAAAGCGTATAGATCAGCTTGGTCTCTCTGGCATAGCTGGTGTGTGGGAAAACACGTTGATCCCTTTGCAACAGATATAACTTTGATCGTCAATTTCCTGGCGGCAGAAGCCAGTAAAGGTAAGTCCTTTCGTACTATCAACCTGTACAGATCTGCGATTTCATCTTCTCACGCTTACATTGATGGAAAACTGCTTGGAGAACAGTCGTTGGTTTGCCGTCTCTTATAGGGAGTAACATTTTCTAATCCTCCGAAACCCAAATACAGTTCTTTGTGGGTTGTAAATGCTGTTTTAAACCTTTTTGTTTCCTGGCCATACAATCCAATGCTTTCCTTGAAACAATTATCTGCTAAACTCACCATGTTATTATGCCTTGTTTCTTTCAAACGTTTATCTGATGTTCGAGCGTTAGATATTACAGCTTGCCATTTTACCCCAACAGGTGTTCTTTTTAATATGTATAGACGTACTAAAACTAATCTTTCATCAGTTTTCTATCCCTTTTTCCCTGATCACCCTAAGTTATGTGTAGGCCAGTGCCTGAAAGTTTATGAACAACAGACAGCCGATTTGAGAAACACCTCTGCGTCCCAACTCCTCATTTTCTTCAGGAAACATTTTAATCGCATGTCCTCTCCCACCTTGGCCCATTGGGTCTGTTGGATCATGTCCCTTGCTGGTATAGATACCTCTGCCTTTGGTGCCCACTCAGCTAGAGGAGCTATGGCTTCTAAAGCTTTCTGGGCTGGCTCTCGTCTTGAGGACATTCTCAGATCGGCTGACTGGTCTAATGATAATGTTTTCAGAGTGTTTTATTGTAAGCCAATACAACATGCTTCATTAAATGTTATTGATTCGCTTTAAAATAGCATAATAGGAGCCTCCGGTCTTGTAATAAAATGTAGATTTTCCTAGTAATTTGTGAAGGAAAGTCTTAATTTTATAAACGACACGGAGGCGACTATTATCCCGCCTCTACAAATTCTTACGTTTTGTTTATTCCCTCCCTAACAGCAGCATCTTCAACGACTCAGCAGACCTCTTCTTAGAGATCCCTTCTTCAATCCTCCACTTACAGGAATATCAACCTCACCTACTCTCTGGAACACCCATCTTTCAGATCCACAGAGACTTCCGAATTTTGTTTCTGGACTTTTGTTGGTTCTACAGGAACTTTTATCTGTTCTCATGGCAATATGTATTTTTTGTACTATTATTCCGTTATTTGTTACTTATTAGTCTTGCACAAGAAAAGAGGGCTGTTCTCAGTCAAGATAGGTATTATTGGGACTGCTCGTTGGTGACTGATGCATTATGTCAGACTACACTTTGTTTCCCATTGGCTACTGCTGTTTCGCCTTATGGGTTCTGTAGTTTTTTCTTCTTGACTGCAGCTGCTGTTTAAAAGAAAAGAATGAGCATAATACTCCTCTGTGTCTTTAATAAAATTAAGACTTTCCTTCATAAATTACTAGGAAAATCTACATTTTTATACCAGCTGGGATGTGAAAGTAGTTGTCATGCTTATCTTGCTTTGGATTGGACTATGTTTATGCAGAAGAAAGCAAAAAAATGGAAATTAGGAGTTTCCCAGCTAAATCGTGAGGGTTGTTAGGTATACAAGGAGCATAAGGATGCAATGTTGCATGATGTAATGTTTACACCTGCCAACTCACACGGTCCAAACTCTCTTCACACGGTCACTCAGTGAGGAGCTGAAATCACATGGTGGCAGGCAAGAGGAACTGAAAGCTACTGAAAAAATATGGATTTCTAGCAACCCCCATTAAGTGGTGTGAAAACACCCCAGGACAGCGGCAGCAGTCCCAGCAACTTTTGTGTTTTTCTTTTTTGGAGGGGGGGGGAAAGGGAGTCCATGGCGATAGGGCACTGGCGCAGACAGGCCTCAAAGATAGTTCAGAGCATAAAATTCAGATTTTCCTAGCTTTAGTGAAGGAAAGTCTAGATTTTATTAAAGACACGGAAGCGAGGATTATGCTTCCTTTTCTTGCTTTAATTTAAATAGCAGCCAAGAAAAAAACGAGAACTACATATCCCATGAACCTTTGAAAGAAAAGAGTCATATATGAAGTCACAAAGGAACGACCAATAGAAAGATCGTAGGCACAATAACTGTCTTCACTGCGAGCAACAAGCCCTCTTTTCTTGCGAGAGCATGTCAAGGGGAACGGAACAATGGAATAATAACCAACACAAAAGAAACTGCCAGTAACAGTGTAAAAACGTCTTTCGCAAAGTCCAATACTGAAGGAGAAACCATGTTCAGCTGTTCCAGAGGACGACAGGAGGGCAGAGGACGGCATCCATGTAGAGGTGAAGATGCAGCGACATCTTGAGGAAAGAGCTTGGTGGTGGAACGGACGTCCTTATGATGAATTAGGTGGTGCAGGGGAAACCGGCACTGAAATAGAAAAAGGGAGGGTTATGAAGAAGCGGTGGGATAATACTCGCCTCTGTGTCTTTAATAAAATGTAGACTTTCCTTCACTACAGCTAGGAAAATCTGAATTTTACTACAAGACCGGAGGTTCCTATTATGCTTGTTTAAAGCATATTAATAACAGAATCAGCAACATTTGAAATTGGTTTACAATAAAAAGTTCTAAAAGTGGAAACATTAGACCAATCTGCTGATCTAAGAATGTCCTCCAAGCGAGCACCCACCCAGAGGGCCTTAGAAGCCATAGCCCCCTTGGAGGAATGTGCTCCAAAAGAACTAGTGTCAATACCCGCGAGGTCCATAATCCACTTAACCCAACAAGCAAGGGTAGGAGAAGAGACAGGTTTAAAAGGTTTCAAAAAGGAAATCAACAACTCGGGAAAGGAGGACGTTCTTAAATCTGCAGTTTTTGCCATATAAACTTTCAAACAGTTTCCAACACAGAGTTTAGGATGTGAAAGAAAGTACGGATAGTGAACCATGGACAGGTTTGTTTTTGTTCTTCTATGAATTCTGAAAGACACACCAGTAGGAGAAAAAAGCACTGAGGATACATCTAAAGCCTTAACATCAGATATACGTTTCAATGAAACTAAACATAGCAATGTTGTTAATTTTGCTGAAAGGCATTTAAGAGAAAGAAATTCATTATCTTGCCAAGAAGTAAACAAATTCAAAATTAAATTAACATCCCATAAATGATTATATTTAGAAGCAGGAGGATTAGAAAACCTTACTCCCGTCAAAAGATGACATGCCAAAGGATGTTCACCAACAGGTTTTCCATTCACTTGAATATGCTCGGCAGAAATAGCAGACCTATAAGTATTTACTGTTCTGTATGCCTTACCTTGGGAAGCCAAAGAAGCTAAAAAAAATGAATGATTAAAGTTACATCGGCTGAAATTGGATTTGAGTTCCTGTCCAAACACCAGCTACACCACACCAGCCAGACGGACTTATAAGCTTTCGTTGTTCCCAGAGCCTAAGAGTGGCGGATGTATGGGCAGCTTCTTCCGAAATTCCAGGGGTTCTCCAGGCTGCTCCAAAATGTTCCATGCTACCAAAGTTAGTGAATGATTGACAATCATGTCGTGAGGACAACTCTCCAGGTTGAGAAGAAGACTGGGAAAGGTTAGAATTAAAACTGGAAAATCGATTGACAACTCCAGAACCGAAAGGAACCAAGGCTGAGTTTGCCAAAAGGGAGTTACTAGAACCAGGGAAGCTCGTTGACGACGAACCTGGGCTAAGACCCTGGCTATCATAATGAAAGGAGGAAAGGCATAGTTGAGATGAAGAGACCAATCTTGGAGAAAAGCATCTGTTGCAAGAGCTTGAGGATCTGGTCTCCAGCTGTAAAACTTGGGAAGGTAAGAATTCAATCGAGAGGCGAACAGATCCACTGTCATGACACCGAATTTCAAAGAAAGGTTGTTGAATACTGAAGGGCGAAGACGTCAGTCGCTGGAGTCCTTTAGATGTCGGGAGCACCAATCCGCTATGATGTTCAGTTTGCCTGAACGATATTGTGCTCGGGCCGACAGTTTCCGAAGGAGGCAAAACTCCCAAAAGCTCTTGGCTAGATCCGTTAGGGGTTTTGATTTCGTTCCTCCAAGATGAGTGATGTATTTTACCACAGAGATATTGTCCATCTTTAGAAGAATAGAACAACTTACCTTGTCCTTTACGAAAGTATGCAGTGCAAAGGAGTCTACAAGCATCTCTAAACAATTGATGTGCAGTGCGGACTCCTTCTCTGACCATACGCCCCCAGTCGAGATGTTGCCACATCTTGCGCCCCAACCTGTCTGACTTGCATCGGATTCTAATACTAGATCTGGGGCCGAAGGGAAAATTGCTCTTCTGTTCCAGGCTTCCAAATGATCAAGCCACCACTGTAGTTCTGCCCGAGACTCCCGGTCTAACTGGATTATGTCCGAATAAAGAAGACCTTTGCGAAGATGTTGAATCTTCAACCTCTGAAGGGCTCTGTAATGTAAGGGACCTGGAAATATAGCCTGGATAGAAGAGTCCAAGAGACCTACGATTCTTGCCAGGGACTGAAGTGTAAGAACTGAAAGATTGAGGACTTGCTGAAGTTTGTGTTTTTTTTTATTTACTTTTTGCTGAGGGAGAGACAAAGTCATCGTTTTGGTATCTATAAGAAACCCCAAAAATTCTATCTGAGTTGAGGGAACAAGAGAAGACTTCTCCATGTTGACTAGAAAACCTAGGGAATGAAAAAGATGAAGACAAATGTGCAAATGACACAATAGGGTATCCTTGTTCTGGGCCATAATGAGAAAATTGTCTAAATAAATGATCAATCTTATTCCTTCTGCTCTTAGATGAGCCATTACTGGTTTCATTACCTTCGGGAAGCACCAAGGTCCGGAAGCGAGCCCGAATGAAAGAGCTGTGAATTGGAAGATTGAACCTTCCCATTGAAATTGTAGGAATCTTCTGTAGAATGGATGGACAAGAATAGTGAAATAAGCGTCCTGGAGATCTAAGCGAACCAACCAATCGCCCTCTAGCAGAAGGTCTCTGAGATGGAGAATGGTTTCCATTTTGAAATGATTGTAAACTACATAATTGTTGAACATTTTTAGATTGATCACTGGACGAAACTTTTTGGTTTTCTTTTGCACCAGAAAAATGCTACTGAGAAAACCCGATGGATGAAAACGTGCTTTCTCTATCACATTCTTCAACATCAAAGAAAGATTCTTCAGGTTGATTAAGCGGGTTTGTCCTTGGGAACATCTCAAAGGAGGTGGAGGATAAGTTTGACGAGGGGTCTGATAAAGGTCTATGCAATACCCCTGAACTGTTTGAAGAACCCATGGATCTGCAGTAATTTGCTACCAACTTGGAAGTTGAACCCTACCCCTCCCCTTTGAGGGTAGAATGAGGTTTGTATTCATGGGAGTAGGAAGAGGAGCCACTGAAGTAGCTGCCACCACGGGAGGCAAAACCGCCGATAAAGCGCCTCCTCCCTTTACCGGCCCTGCCAAAAACACTGGAATTGAAGATCTTTTTCAAGGAGAACTGAGCTTTGTCCAGATTGGCAAAAGTAGATACATATTTGCTCAGCTCTTTAATAAAAGAGTCCCCAAAAAGAAGTCCATTGGCTTGTTGGCCTTCCTACCTGGTAGCCAAACTGCCCAACTCAGGGTCCATCTTTAACAAAATACTTTTACGCCTCTCTTGAGAAATGGTGGTGTTCGCATTGCCCAAAATACATATCGCCCTTTGGGCCCAGTTAGATAGGACTTCAGGATCTATTTGTGAACCTTCCAGCCTAGCCTCCTTTGCTAAATCAAGGATTCTAGTCAGAGGACCTACTAAATCCAAAAGCCTGTCTTGACAAACTGACCAGGCCCTATCCACCCCTTTGTTAGGGGTCCTTACCATACTTAGAGAAAAATAACACCATATTAGGACCAATAGCGGGAGTGGCAGTAATATTGTGAGGAAGAGGGGGACGGGGACATTCAGAATGTAATTTGTTCCTAGTGGATTTATCCAATGAATGTCTCAGATGGAGAGAAACATAATCAGCCACATGGTCAGACGGGAACCATTCTGAAGAATTCGAGTGATGTAGTAAGGTAGGATCAAACATTGGTTCCCCCATGCAATCAAGAACAGTGAAATTAGCGTTATTGGCTGAGTTATCCAAGTCAGATTGTCACAGTGCCCTTTCCTCGGGAGCTGCACGCTGCTGAACAAAAGGCCCACCTCCCGGCGTCACCAACTCAGAAGGCTATTATAGCACAGAGTTATGATGAAGCCAGGCAGGGGGAAGGGAATTAGGGTAGAGGACTGCAGGGAGAGAGCTCTGAAAAGAAACGGTTAGAACAAATATGCATACATTCATTCATAACAGTATAACTCACCAATAGACTCTTGAATAAAGGCGTCTCTGTGATATCAAATTGAGACACTTTGTGAATTGGGCATAGCCTCTTTGAATCATGGAACAAGAACAGACTGCAACCTCTAAACCTAGAGATGGCAAGAGCTTTGGACTATGGTCATACTCTAAATATCAATCATGTAACAATTATGCATCCACAAGATAAACCTTTGATCTAAGCCTAGAAATTCTCAAAGACTTAAATATGTATCTTACATATTATGTTTCCCAAACAAAACAATGAAACTATAATTTGCTTATCTCTGAAACGTTTTCACATTTACTACCTAGGCCTGAAAGTTTACTCATTGAACTTGAAGCGTTTTGTTCATTGGGCATAAGCGCCTTGCTTGTTATTCATGAAGCGCTTTGATCATCATACATGAAGCGCCTTTTTCATTATGCCTAAGATCGCTTTTACTTGCTTTGTCTGAAGCGCTACGCTCGTTATGACAAGGGGCGCTTTACTTATGTGGCCTGAAGCGTTTTGATATTCATTCCCAGATTGCTTTAATAATGTAGCCTGAAACGCTTTGATTGTCGCACCAAGGGCGCTTTACTCTTATACCTTGAAGCGCTTTGCTCGTTGTGCTAAGGGGGCACCTTTACTCATGTGGCCTGAAACGCTTTGATTGTCGTGCCAAGGGTGCTTTACACGTGTGGCCTGAAGCGCTTTGCTCGTTGTGCTAAGGGGCGCTTTACTCCTGTGATCCGAATCGCTTTGATCGTCGCACCAAGGCCGCTTTACTCTTAGAACTGGAAATGCTTTGCTTGTTGTGCTAAGGAGCGCTTTACTCCTGTGATCCGAAGCGCTTTGATCGTCGCGCCAAGGCCGCTTCCTTCAAGATTGGGCTCATCAAGACCTTACCGCTACGAGTACGACCTACTCCTATCTGAATTCACCATGGAAACAAGGATACTCTGACTTGCTGTCAATCTGCCATGCAGGAAATCTGCTCTTCTTCAGAGGAACCCCCACGAGGTCTGACTGCATCGAAGTCTTCAAAATAGTGAGCAAGGTGCTTGGGTGTGGCTGGGCTTTATAGGCCTGCCACACCCCCAGATGGCCGCTGCCTCTAAAAACCTGGGAATTTTAGTCCCTTAATAGAATAGCACTGATAAGTGCATCTTGTCCACCAATGTCCTGACCCTGCAGCTACATGAGCTTTACCACAGGGCAGGCGATGCTGATGACCACTTTTAGAACAGGAAGGGATGACAAGTGGTGCGCAGGAAGCGCCGCAAATACGCGCAGCGGAGTTTTGGGCGGGACCTGGACCGCGCACAGCCTTATTCCTGACACAGATAGAGAAATTTTGCACCTTTTCTCTAGAGGCCCTTGCCAGAGATTGTCAGAATCCTGGGCATCATCGTCATCCACATCATCAAACTCCATATCATCATCCGTGTCCCTCAACTGGGTAATGTTAAGATGCAAGGGACCCTTTTCCACCGTATTAGCTTCCTTATGGGGGGAAGGACCAGAAAGCTGGGAAGAACCTTCAGTGCCAGAAATAGATAGACCCTTAGGAAGGGTACGCTTCTTCCCTTTATTTAAATCCAGAAATATTAGAATTTTGGGAAGCCAATTTTTTAAAAGAAATTTCCAATTTGTTTTGACACCTGTAACATGGAAGCTGAAACAGCTTGTTGGACAGAGTCCTGAATAAGTGTTCAAATAAGCACGAAAATCCTGAATATCCCCATCATTAATCGCCTCAGAGCTGTCCTTAGACATCCTTACAAATATTTAAAATAGTCAAAAGGGCCGGAAAGCTCACAAATAAAAATACCCAAAATCAGCTTAATTATTATACATCAACAAAAGGGAAAAAATAAATAAATTAAAACGAGACTAAAAAACATTCAGTAGCTAAGAAGGGGTTAAAAAAATATAGGCTGGGAAAGGGGAGTGTACTAATCCCAAAGACACACTCAAAACCACCAAAGAGGCTGAAAAATGGGCGGGACACACCAGGCTGACTCCGCCTGGAGCGAGGACCGGATGAAGAACGGAGAAAACGATCGGAGACGCGTTATCGATAAGCGTCGTCAAAACCAAAGGCTCCAGGCAGCAAGCGGCAGACGAGTGAGGTGCGTCACCTCAAATGGTGAGAGAAAGAGAGACGAACGTTCAGGAAGAACGTTGGCCTCAGAAAATGACAGAAAAGAGAAACGCTTGTGCGTCCAACGGACAGCACCTTTAATTAAAAGTATTCATGAAACAGTTAACCAAACATCAACACAAGCACCACAACTTAATAAATAGAGAAATATACACATGAAAAAAATATATATAACTTATCTTGACTGCGAGCAGCAAGAAAAGAGGGCTTGTAGCTAGCAGTTAAGACAGTTATTGTACATACGATCTTTCTATTGGTCGTTCCTTTGTGACTTCATATATGACTCTTTTCTTTCAAAGGTTCATGGGATATGTAGTTCTCGTTTTTTTTCTTGGCTGCTATTTAAATTAAAGCAAGAAAAGGAAGCATAATAGGAGCCTCTGGTCTTGTAATAAAACCAGGCCCCCTCCAATGCCATACTGCCTTCTCACACGGCAAATGTTATTTTCAAGTTGGCAGGTCTGAATGTTGCAGGTAGTGATATTTAAAACTCAGCATACTCTTCACTTTAATAGGGAATGTGGCTGCTTTCCAGTCAAAACTTGGATATAGACTTTATAAGTATATTTTATATGTATGCTGTGGTATGTTACAATAATTTTGTATAGCGCTTAATCTGCCTTTAGTACATCTTTGCAGCACAGACAGTTGATGTAGCTTACAACCTTTGTTGTAAGGATTACATTGTTCACTGTGTTTGGTTTGGCTTGTGAATCTGTTTTTTCAGTGATGTGTTTGTGGCTTTTACTATTGCTAATACGTTTTCTAAATCATTGCTCTGCATAGCTACATTTTCACAGGTCCACACATTACTAACCATCTGAGTCCTGGTTTTCTCTTTACTTTCTGGGATTTTTAGTCTTTTTACCTCATTCTAAAATCAGCACTTCAAGTCGTAAAATCCTCACTGTTGCAAAGACTTTAGTTAATTCAAAATCAAGTACAAAAACACACCAGAACACACAGACAATATCAACAGCTTCAACTTTTGGATCAAAGCCTGCGCCGAAACACTGACCCCTCTGGGGGGAAAAAGCTTAGTAACAAGAACATAAATGCAGGCTAGCTGGTACACGGAAGAACTCAGAATGACCAAATGGCACTACAAGCAACTGGATTGAGGTGGAGAGCGAGCCAAGGAGAATCACACAAGGAAGCATTTAAATCTGCCCAGAGATGCTATCACCAACAAATCAGAGAAACCAAAAGGAAGGCCCTTGCCAAGCATATTCATAACCACTCCAACAGCTGCAAAGAAATATTCTCTAACATCAAAGACTTCACCACACCAGCAACATTACCCCTACCAACAAACTTTACAACAAACTATCAGGCTTCTTCTACTACAAAATCACACCAATTTCGACCCTCATTCAACCCCATCAGCCTTGCAAGAAGTTTGAAAGTATCAAATATAGGAAACATCGTGACAACCTGGAAACCACAACAATAATGAAGACTGCCCACTCTGGGGGTCTCTCACTCTTGCCCCATCACGCCTTCAACAAAGGCTCAACCACCAATTATCAAAACTGCCCTCACCCCCTTCCTCAACAGATCCATTGACACAGCCACTTGCTCGGAAGTCTGGGGACACGGTGCCATCAACACCATTGTGAAGAAGCCCTCTGCAGACCCAGCCAAACTGACAAGCTACCGTAGCTGGTGAAGATCCTAGAAAAAGCCATCAATAGACGCCTCACTTACCACCTCACCAACCACCAGCTCCTTAACACAGTGCAATAAGGTTTTAGGCCAAACCACAGTACAGACAGCCCTCATTGAAGCTACAGATGACTTTGGGATGATCCTCGACAGATAAGAAATTGCAGTCCCTTTGGCACAGACTCCCATTCCAGCTTAATCAGGCACATTCACAAGGCTGGCTTCCAAAGATCTGCCCTCAAATGGGTCTGCAACTTTCTTACTGGAAGAACACAGTCAACATGGCACCATACACCCGATAAGCCCGGAAATTCATATGCAGAGTTCCCCAGGGTTCCTTGCTCAGCCCAACCCTCTCTAACATCTACATGGCACTGCTGGCAGATGTCACCCACACACACAACATTGAAATACTCACAGCAACGACACACAACTGATACTGCCCCTCTCAGACAGAACACCCAACACCAGAAACAACTTAAATTTGTGCTTGAGTGAAGTGGCCACCTGTAGGAAGTCCAAATGCCACAAGCTCAACATAGACAAAACCGAAGGGGTGATCTTCAGAAAAGATGCTTTGCTGTGGGGCTCTGCCTGGTGGCCTATGGACCTCTGGCACCCTGACTCCCAGCATACAAGCAATTAACCTCTGAATCTTCATCAACAACAAGCTGGACATGTCCACCCAGGTCAACGGTATCACTGCACCCTGCTTCCACACCCTAAGGATATGAAAAAGATTTTCAAGTGGCTACTTAACAACACCAGGAAAAAAAAAATCACCCAAGTTCTCATCACCAACAGATTGGACTATGGAAACAGCCTCTACGTGGGAGTCTCCCGTTCACAAAAAAGATTTCAGACAGTTCAGAACACAGAATTTAGACTGGTTCTCAACCTCCTACGCTGGTCTTGCGTCACCCCATAGCTAATGGAGCCACACTGGCTCTCTATACATACGCATGCACAATTCAAGCTCCTTAAACACTCATACAAAGCACTGTTTAGCACAGGTCCTGTTTACCTGAACAGCCGCATGCAGTTCCACCAACCCACCAGGCACCTTCACTCAGCTGGATTCACACACATACCTTGAACATGCAAAATCGGAGCAGGAGGCTGTGCGTTCTCATACATCGCTCCTAAAGCGTGGAACAGCCTCCCACACATTAGAGCCTCCTCATCACTTCTTGAATTCCGCAAGAAGCTGAACACTTGGATCCTTGAGTAAGGCATCTTAGGCCAGCACTACACATGTTAAGCACCAGCATACCCTCACGGGTGATTAGGCAATACAAAAATCCTCATAACATAACCAGAAGCTCAGATTGTCTCTCTGGCACTTTATTACTCTCATCCTACACCTTTTTTAAACCAACTTCACTGTCTTCATATCCAGGCTTAAATCTCTTTCAAGGTGTCTTAAATTGCCCATTACTCCCAGTATGGCACAGTTTTCAATTTTATTCAGCAAAGTCTTATTGCTTAATCTAGCTCTAGAACTCTCAGTGCATCTAGCCATACACTGTTAATTTTGTCACATTCAGAAGTGCTTGCAAGAGTGGCCAACATTTTTCCATTTTCCTTTTTGGGAAATGATCTAGCAGTGCAACTCAGATCCATCTCGTATGTTTTAGGCACAATTTTAAAAAAATGTTATTCGTTCAATACTTTGGTGAGACTGTCTATGGCACTCCTTTTCATTCAGTTGTTGTTTTAGTGTCCAGAGTCAAAGTGGAAACACAAAGAAAAAACTTCACGTGTGAAAGTTTTTTTTGATGATTATTTCATTGGAAGGATCAAAAACAATTAATTAATTGATCTTTGTACTATCTCAGTCAAACCATCTTATAGAAATTGTTCATAAGGCCATGCTTACATTCAATACAACATAACATACACCGAATAGGAGTATACATAATACAGGATTCTTATGTATGTGACAAACATTTACAAAAACAGAGTGTTACAAAAACTATGTATCTAATATGTGTGTGCCAACACCTTATTTTTGGGATAATGGACAATAACATGAATGTTCTAAATTATCATTGTTGATAGACCTAAGTCCTAGTTCATAGTTTTTAGAAGAGAAGTACAGGTAGATTGTTTGAAAGAATTTCCTATCTGTTCTTTAGGATAAGGACTGAATCGGAAGTTTGTAGGAGTGGTATTATGCAACTGAACTAATTTTCAGGGACATAACTTGCGATCTGCGGCTTAAACACGAATCTGAGCAACAACTGCGTGAACCCACTGAGTTATAATATGAACCCGTGCTGAAGGCATGTTGATATTGTTACTAAACATCTTGACTGTGATAAAAAAATCTCTATAGTAAAAACAGCAAATGCGTATGCATAAATTGTACTGTTAAGGATTTGACATGGCATAAAGCATGTATTTTGCTTGAAGCAAACGTGGTTTCTTAGGAGCTGAAGAGTAGTGCCTAAATAAATGAATGCATGTGCCTGCGTGGTCACCAGGCTGGGTAGCTGTAGGCAGAGATGCAGGAAGTATTATGCATTGTGAGGGTCTGGATCTTCGGAAGGTTTTGTAGGGCTCATAGCCATGGTCGAAGCGTTGGTTGAGGGGCTTGGAGGATATGTAAATGTCAGATAGGTTCCACTAGCTGACTCTGATGCTTTTCAAAGTTGGATGATTGTCTCTAAGGGTCAAAAAAGGAGGATTCAGGGGTTCTGTTGGTTGGGCCGTGAGTCTGTGAGAGCTAGTTGAGACTACAAGAATCATCTAGGAGCCTTTGACGACCAACTGAGGGTTTGTAAAAGGAGTCTTAGGTAGGGTGAGGGAAAGTACAGAGCTTCACAGGGTTTCTTAAGGTCTCTTGGGGTGGCTTAATATCTTGGTACCTCAGAAGTTTACGTGGGGTGTGACATGGTAGACTACCTTGGAGTTTCTGATGGTTGATTATTGGTCACAGCCAACCGTCCAAGGGTTTAAGATGTTACAGGATGGTTTATAGTTAGATGAGGTTTGGCTTCTGATCGCAGAGGTTGGCTGAGGACAGTCGTAAGAAGAGGTCTAGCTTCAGCAGACTATCTGTGAAAGCTATTTTAACAGCTCAGTGAGACTGTGTGCAGGTAGAGGACACCCAGGGCCCAATAGAAACTTAATAAGGGGCCGACTTGCCATTAGAGGCATTCTGAAGGATGACCCTTATACTTCGGGGAATGGCAAAGACAACAGCAGTAGGTAGCTGCACTAAAATGTACGATCAGGCTCTAGACCCTAGGCTAGGAGCATGCACCACTGAATATATCATTTGCATTGTTATCTTTGAATTTAATCGCAAACCATCTGTAGCTTCTAACTTACAATGCTTGTACAAGTCACAATTTACCATTAAATGCTACATTACTCGGTAGTGCCTAGACAGAGTATTTTTTCTATTCATGGGATGCTCAACATAAAACATCTGAATATCACAAGTCTAGAAGGAGGATGCAAATAAGGGATGGAGCTAATGCATGAATGAGAAAAGCTATGGTCAGAAGATGGAACAGGAACTTGGACGAGAATGATGAAGGGTTGAGTAAAACTTGTAGAGTTAAGAAGAAAAAAGTTCTGGAGTGGAGATGGATGAGATTGCAGTAACCATTTCAATCCCATCAGAGAGCAGAGCATAGGAAGCCCAAAGAAGTTGCCTCATGCAGGTACAATCAAAATCACTGTAGATCCTCGCATGAATATTTGGTAACAAGGAAAAAGGGGAAAAGCACACAACAGGCCCCTCAGCCGGAGACATTACAGCACATTCAATCATCACTCAATCAAATTCCATTTGCATAGCGCACAGCTGCTTCCAAGGAGGAGCCAGTGCTCAAACGGACAACTGACAACCAGTACATCCAGTGCAGATAAATGAGGAAGTGTTAGCTTTTGTCAAAAAGAGAGGTTTTCAGCTCTTTCTTAAAAATTGAGATAAAAGCAGCTATACGCAGATTTAGTGGGAGAGAATTCCACTGCTTGGCTGTCAAGACTTAAAAGATTTCCTCCTAGGATTGTCCTAACAAATTTTGAGACACAAAGCAGTGAACAATGGTTTCGTCTGAATGCTCTACATTGCTGATATGGGTGCAATCTTTATTGCAGACATGCAGGGCCCTGTCCAGAAAAAGCTCTGAAAGCTAGTGTAAGAGCTATAAACTTGATCCGATTTATCACAGGTAGCCAAATAAGTAGTTTCCAATGGGGAGATACAATCTGTCTATATAGGACCCTTCGGATCAGCCTTGCAGCTGCATTCTGCATGATCTGAAGTTTATGAATTAAAAAAGCAGGCTGTCCCAGATAAGGACCATCAGCATAGTCTAACCTAGAAATGACCAAGGTATGAACCACTGTTTTACTAGTCTTTTCTGGTTACCAGGTGCAACATCTTCCTTAAGGATCTAAGTTTGGCGAAAAAGCAGATGACACCTGCTTGATTTGTGTGGAGAAAGAGAGACTAAAGTCAAACATTACTCCTTAACTTCTCACATGGTCTGTGGAGGCCAGTTGAGAGTCTGGCTACAATAGGCTAGGGAGTGGGAGAGAGCATGTACCAAAGAAAATGACTTCAGTTTTATCTGAGTTTAGCTTTAAATAGTTATAATTCATCCAAACAGAAACCCGCTTAAGGTAGTCTTTAAACTTCATCAGGGCAGAGTCTTAGTTTTCCTAGAAGAATAGCAGAAGCTGTGTGTCATCTGCAAAGGACACCACTTGCACACCCCATACTTCAAGCAATTGAGCCAAGGGGGCCTAGGTAAAGATTAAAGGGTGTTTGGCTCAGTGCAGAGCCCTGGGGAACTCTATACAGTGTGGGCCTAGGTGACAACGAAAATGGCTGAAGGTGATCTATCTTTAGAAATACCTGCCATTCTAAATCTGTCTAAGAGGGTAGCGTCAGATACAGCATTGAACGCTGCTGATAAGTCTAAAAGGACCACTATCTCCACATGTCTGCCACACATTCCTTGATAAATTCTGTAACTTCCAGTAAGGCAGTCTCAGTGTTTACCCCTTGCCGGAAGCCAGATTGCGAATCATGCAACAGGCAATTAGATTCCAGATATGCAGAGAGCTGCCTATTAACCAATTTCTTAGATTGTTTTGCTGGTACTGGCAATAGGGAGATGGATCTAAAATTGATCAGTATGGCAAGATCGACAGTAGGGTTCTTCACTAGCGGTCACATAAACCTTGTTTCCATTCCGATAAAAGAGACCTCCTTCTAGACATCGATTCAGAATTCTGTTGAATACTGGGTTAATATTAGGGGCCATAAGTTTTAAAATTCTAGGTGGACATGGGACAGCTGGTGATCCTGATGTGCATTTTTTGAGTTCTTCCAAAGAAACGTTCTCAAGAATTGCAAGGAAGTTTGATAGTTCATACTAATGAGTTGTCATCATCTCTATCAGTCTCTGCTCCAGAGCTTTGCGGAAATATATCACACATTGTTTGAATTTTTTTCTTTAAAAAATAGTGAATGGTGTCACACAGTTTCACATTGATTCCCTCAGCATCATTCTCCTGAGGCTTAGAATTGAAGCATGACATTAAAGGAATCAATTTCTCTAGAAGACTCTTCACCCTCTTCTCCATAGTTCCTGGAACTCTACCTGATCCAGACAGTGCTTTGATAGAAAATGCTACATGAAGCTATCCACTTTTAAGATGCACACTGCACTGAATGAATGTTAATGATCCTTGACCTATTGTACGGTTGAGATGGGTAGGTTGGACAGTTGAAAGAGTGAGTCTCTCTGTTGATTTATGGAGACTGTTGCCAACATATTGTGTTAGAATCGAGTCGATCCTTCAATCCCCAAAAAAGACAATTTGTATGTAGCCAGTTCATTCTAGTCCCATACCGTCAGGAGCACTCAAACTGTAAGTTCCTTTGGTGGTATAACTCCCAACCAGTTTGTTTTGTTGCTTGTTCAACTCAGATCCACATCTCAAACTGCTCTGAATCCAGTTTCTATTCAGTCAACATATTTCAACATATGTTGAACCACCAAACTCTTGGAGCCTAACTTAGTGAACTACTGCAAAGGTTGTCACAATGTCCTCACATTAGAAGTCTCCCTGCCTAGAAGTTTGAACACATTTCTTTGATACTTTGATAATTGTGAATCTGGGAGGAGGTTTTGCACAAATTCACATGGAAGCTCATTTCTATGAGCAATACAACCTGGGAAGTAATAATGTGCACGGTTCCTGATTGATAAGTGTGAGAGGGTGGTTCTGACTATCTGTTCTGCCCAATTGTTTTTGCTTTTGAATCGCCTGTTTTTTTTACCTTTTATTGTGAGGGAGCCTCATAGTTTGGGACACACCCACAGTAATCTTGTGATAAAATGGACTGCACGTGTTTACCACAAGTGTTGACTTCTTAAGCAAAGGCTGCTGCTATGCAGCAATGGTATAAGGCCTGGGGCTATACATGACCACGTGCACACACGTGTGCACCTGTGTGACGGCTGCAAGGGGAAAATTCCTGTCATGCGCAGCCCAAGATCCGCGCCTAGGTAGCCTGATGCAGAAGGGACCATGTAGAGTGGGTGGTGACCTGGAGTAGGCCTTATGAGGTGGTTGTACATATGTGAGGGGCAGTGAGTGTCATTATAGTGACATCCCATTAGATGCCAATGGGAGAGGCTGCCCTAGGGCATAACTCAAGTTCCCTAGGGTCCAGAAACTCCAGAGTTGCATCAGTGTACACTGTAACATGTCTGAAAAGAACAATGCAGTAGGTTACAAAAGCATATCTGTACAGTTTACGGATCATCCAAGAATGACCTCTTTCTCTGACTAAGCTCAGGTTCAGGGCCCAGGCCTTTGTGACCCTGCTTAGCTGGATTCATTACTATTCTCTCCTGCTGAGGGAACATGGCCTGCATCAATCAGCCAGCTGTCATTCTGTCCTAGGAACCATGCCTGCCCAAGGCCCCTCAATGAGGAAGGGCTCCTTGGAAGAATTGCTAGGAGTGGTCCTGGCTGGATTGTCAGGAAGGAGGAGGGCTGAGAAACTCCGAGCACATGTGGCAACAGACTCATGAGCTATGCCATTTTGAGCCGTCCCAGAAGAGACTGCAGGAATGTTGGGATAGGGGCGGAGAAGTGATGTATCACATTACAGTAGGATCGGCCAGAGGCACAGCTCTTCTGGACACTTTTGCCCCCACTTAAAAGGACTTGAACATGGGAGAGAGCTTTTTCTTGGATGTGCTTTTCTGCAGAACACTGGGACTGAATACTGGCACCATGGACAACTGGAAAGAAGAACCCCCTGACTGCCAACAGAGGCAAGGACTCTGTCCCTGAGTGACAACAGACCCAGTGGGGCATGCCCCAAGATGAGGGAACCTGGTCCCCTTACTCCTCCTGAGGACCAGGTGGGGGAATGGCTGGTCTTTGGCACAAAGAGGGTGTCCTGCCCAGAGAGAGTTGTTGCAGGAGGGGACCTTCGAGGCCAGGAGGCCGAAGGAAATTCTCCCGGTGGCAAGGGTTGCCACCAGGAGCAAAATGAGCAATAGATTGTTGAAATCGGCTCAACAAAGCCCAAGATACCCTTGTGCAAAGTTTGGCAACCTTTTTTTCAGCTGGTGGCAAAGCATGCGGGGCTCCACCGCCGACCTCCAACTTGCTTCCTGGGTGGGTCAGGGTCAGTATGCTGTCCCTGAATAACAAAGAATGTGGTGAAGCGCCGCCTTGCTTCAGCCACAAAGAAGAGGAGTGTGGGGGAGTACTGTCATCCACCCCCGCCTCAACTTCGAGGGGGCCCCCCGACCCTATCCAGGGACCCCGTGAGGCCATGATGAAAGGGAGAGAACCGTTGCGTTTCCCCGCAACAACAGGAAGGGGCAGCCCAGGACCCATCCCTGGGCCCCAATGCTTGTAGGAGGCTGGGGGAGGGCTGTCGCACTCTCCTGTGTGGCCCGCCTTCCCCGCTCCCAGCGCCTGTGTCTGGTGGGAGCGGGCAGAGCAGCATGTGAGCTGACTGCTCGAGCTGGGAGTTGGCGAGGGCAGCAGATGGTGCCCTCCCCGAGTTGCCCTCCGATGAGATCCCAGCACCCCATGGGCTGGACCGTTCCCATTGGGAGCAGGGTCAAGACTGATTTGCATATGGCTGAGTTAATCTTGGGTGGTAAGGAGACCAAAAGAACGATGAATTCAACCCAGATCTGTGACTGGGGGTGAGTGTTTTAGAAGTTTCAGCACTCCGCCCCTCATCCTTTTGTGCTGCTACACACCTTGAAAGTCTAGAGTCACCAAAAATCACTCTAGTTGGATTAGACAGGTTCTGTTTTGTACATTTGGAAGTAAGTGGCCTACACCCATAAATTGACCTTCTTTAGATCAAGGTCTTGTCAAAATCCTTCTGAGATCCTCTCCACCTGAAACAGAATTGAGCAAATTCCAGGCTTCTATTTTGCTACCAGCACTGGTATTATTGCTGTCATCTCAGGTAAGGCACCCGGTTGTCCCTACAAGGCTGAAGCTTTTGGTTTAACTATTTGTGTGAAGATGTAGGGTTGGTGGAGAGGAACCATAGTTTAACCCTTATTGATAATGTCCATTACTCACTAGTTTAAGATTCTGCTTTCACACATTCGTACAAAATCTGAAATACATCCTTCTGCTAGAACTGGCAACCCCACAGCACCTCAGTGGTGAAAACTGTTGTTGCCTTTGATTTGTAGAAGAAGGAATTGTGTGAACTGGCCTCATGATCATTTAGGCTCGAATAGATTCCTTTCTGAAGACCAGAATTGATTTGAAAGACCTATCTCAGTGAATGTGGTGATGAACTCTTGCTTCTGTAGGAAGAGCATGTTTTCAGTCATCAAAGGCTTTCATGATCATGTACTGCAGTTGATTCACAAACAACCTAATGCCTGGGATGGGACTGTTCAGAAGACAGCCCTTTCTACCCTTTCAATTTTCCATTCATGCACCCACATATGTCTTCAATCAATCAATCAGGGATTTGTAAAGCGCACTACTGGCCCGTGAGGGTCTCAAGGCGCTGAGGATGGAAGAGGGGAGAAGGGGGGGGGGGTGAGGGGGTGCTACTACTGCTCGAACAGCTAGGTCTTGAGAAGTTTCCTAAAGGTAAGGAGGTCTTTGGTCTGGCGCAGGTGGGTGGGAAGAGTGTTCCACATTTTGGCAGGGAGGAACCACAAGCATTCCAGTAAACAAAGCTAATTCTCTTCAACCTTTCTCCTCACCATTTGCAAGACAGATATGAAACTGTGCCAAAAGCTCAACATTTCCTCAACAATGTTTTCCTGTTTCATTTACTTCTTTATGGAACTCTCAATTTTGTTTTCATGGCAAGTGTAAGTGTAGTTTATTTTGAGTTCACTAAAGTCTTAGGTAGAAAACGAAGAGTCAATTTCAGTGTTTGGCACAAACTCTGTATTTTTCAAGGCCCTCTTCTTGTTCAAAGGCAGCGCAAACCCAGAAGCTCAATTGCACTGATGAACTATGGTGCTCTTACAATCCCCCTTTACTCTCTGGAAGTCCCAGATTTTCTCTTGATGATCATGGCAGCACAGCCAACCTAGAGCCAAAAGTCTATGAGAGTACAGCATAGACTCAGAGTTTTATAGGGCATGCGCAGACTGTGAAAATCCTGGTACAAAAATACACTATTCTCCCTTTCATGACAAATCCCTTGATCATCTTATGTAGTAGTATTTGCAAACCCTGGAACTTTTACTACTGTGAGGATTATATTATTTATGTAAATACAAAATATTCTTGTAACAATCCTGTGAACATATTTGTCTTTATTGGATCAGGACTGTAATGAAGTTACTTCAATGGGCCAGATGCATCATTAATTCCAATAGCGATTACTAAATTGCATTTTTTTGCAAATCGTAATTAAGTAGTCGCTATTGGAATGTATGAAACTCCAGGAAGTTCATATAGCGATTCGTAAGGGCTCGCAAATGGACCTACCTCATTAATATTCATGAGGCAGGTCGCAATTTGCGAGCCATTGCGAATGGCTACAATAACAGGGATGGTGGCCTGCTGGGCTCAGCAGACCATCCTGTCTGTGATTTCTTTTAAATAAAGCAATAATTTTTTTTAATGCAGCCTATTGTCCTTAAAAGACAACGGGATGCCTTTAAAAAATAAATATGTAAAGTTTATTCTTTTCATTTTTTAAGAGTGGGTTGCTCTTAAAAAAATTTTTTGCATGCATTCACAAAGGGGAAAGGGTCCCTTGGGGACCCCTTCGTCTTTGCGAATGGGTTACCACCAATTTGAAATTGGTGATAACTGCAATTGTTTAGCGACCCCATTCACGGTCACAAACAATTCATACATACCTCTGCGATTCGGTATTAGGAAGGGAAGCCCTTGACAGACCCCTTCCTAATACCAAATCGGTATGTAGTCGCAAATCCAATTTGCAATTCGGTAACATGTTACCGAATCGCAAATTGGACTTGATACATATCAAAATGTATTTTTCCAATCACAAACGGCCCGTTGGGACGTTTGCGATCGCAAAAATGTTTGATACATCTGGCCCAATGTACTTTATGCAGCATGCAAATGTACACATGTGGAAGATGCTCCACAGGACTGCAGCACACCTAACTAACAGTGTGAGAGTAGATTCCAAACACAGTCCTGTCAACATACTTACCTGTAATGGATCGGGAGTGAAATAAAGCTACTGCGATGAGCTTGTAAGCAGCAAGTCCTTTATGCGGCATGCAAAACTACACATGGAAGAGTCTCCACAGCACTTCTGCAACTCATAACTGACAGTGTGATATTTGAGTCCAAATACAGTCTAAAGTCTAACTTCTTAGCTGCCAACAGTCTACAAGCTACTACATTACCCCAAGGCCCGCCACACTTGTCCCTTCCAACCCAAACTGGTTGAAAGGATACAGGGAACTCCCAATGTATTCAAAATGAATTTACAATCACAAAGCCTAAACATTCACCTCATGGTATATTCTTCAAGCCTTCTGGGACCTCTGGTGACTCTTATTGATCCTCAATTCACTCTCTTTCTTGTCCAGATATCTCCTACTCATTTATGATATCTTTTGTTTTATGGAACCCTAGCTTTCCGAACAATTGTGCATCAATGTGAAACTTTTCACTCACTTCTTCTTTGTCACCAACATTTTATTCCTGTTCCATCCTTTTCAATGCTGCAACTTAACATACTCCAGTACCATTTCTGTCACACACTTGAGTATGGAAAAGCTGGACTTGTCTTTAACCACTAATCATCTTTTGCACACACTCATCTGATCCACTACTTTACCTTGTAATATGCAAGTCCCCCCCCCCATATATTCTTTGTTCTCATATCTCACTCTTCAGTGTGAGAAACCACTGCTGTCAGTTCAGCGACTAGCCATCCAATACCTGTTTAGTTTGGTTCTTGAATATCCTGCCTTATAAGGCTTATCTGTGAATGGCACTTTTATCTAGCTAGAAAAATAATCAATCAGGACCAACACCTCTTTCGGCTTTTCCCTCAAAGCATTTCCAGCTCACTGCATGCACACTTAGGAGGTTCCACCAGTGTGACTGTCAATTGAACAGTGACTTGTAATTGTCACTGATGGCACAATACACATTTTCTCACAGAATGTTCTACCACTTTTCGCCAGATATGAAGCAAAGTAGAAGTACATATTATAAATATTTGCAATAACAAAAAGAATAACATACTATTGCCGTAAATTGCTTCAATAGTTCTTCAGGGGTACTAAGGGGGTCATTCTGACCCCGGCGGTCTAAGACCGCCGGGGCCAGGGTCGGCGGGAGCACCGCCGACAGGCCGGCGGTGCCCCGCAGGGCATTCTGACCGCGGCGGTTCAGCCGCCGCCAGAAAGGGTAAACCAGCAGTCTCCCGCCGGTTTACCGCTGCCCTTAGAATCCCCCATGGCGGCGCAGCTTGCTGCGCCGCCATGGGGGATTCTGACTCCCCCTACCGCCATCCTGTTCCTGGCGGTTCGCCCGCCAGGAACAGGATGGCGGTAGGGGGAGCCGCGGGGCCCCTGGGGGCCCCTGCCGTGCCCATGCCAATGGCATGGGCACGGCAGGGGCCCCCGTAAGAGGGCCCCACAAAGTATTTCAGTGTCTGCCTAGCAGACACTGAAATACGCGACGGGTGCAACTGCACCCGTCGCACCTTCCCACTCCGCCGGCTCAATTCTGAGCCGGCATCCTAGTGGGAAGGTTGATTTGCCCTGGGCTGGCGGACGGCCTTTTGGCGGCCGCCCGCCAGCCCAGGGCAAATGTCAGAATCACCGCAGCGGTCTTTCGACCGCGGTGCGGTGTTCTGACGGCGGTACCTTGGCGGACGGCCTCCGCCGTCCGCCAAGGTTAGAATTAGGGCCTAAGTGTAGATATACGTAATTATAATACAATAAAGAATGTACGTGCCTGTATGTATGTGATAATATAGTAGAATATTTATTATATATAATATGACAAACCTGTACATTATATTAGCTTACATGTGTTCTCTGCATGATTTTGGAGAGATGAGATGCAGGAATTGCATACCTGATACCAAGACTAAGCACAGTCCAGGCTGATGCAGCCCACAGCTTGTTACCAGGCAATGCAAGGGTAAAATGACAAATGTCGTTGGATATGTTTCCATGCGCTAAGCAGTCTGCTGTGCCGGAAGACAGAGCATCATACCCTATTTGCAGCAGCTCACACGAGAATATGGAAAGTGCTCTTATGATTATGACGTAGTGGGAACAGTAGTGTGAGAAATGATGGTGATCGCTTATAGAAATCAATGTCTCCTTATATTGTTTTTGTACAAGAAGGCACTATTGTGCGGAATCAGGGAAGAATGTCAAATGCATCTGGTAAATATACGTAACACTAAACACTAAACAGCCACACTAAAGTAAACACATGCCAATAAACAAGGTCCACTGCTTCGCAGCTCAGGCAAGAGGCCCTTCACAGGTTTATGAGCGAACACCCGTGCACACACATGTACATAACATACATGTGTAGGCTGAGTGAGGAAAACAGTTTTCTGACTCAGCCTGGCGTCTGGGCACTGGTAGCACTGTGGCAGACGAGACCAAGAATACATTGGCTATGGCCCACTTAAGCATTGTGGAAAGCCGAAAGGAAATGTGCTTTCTTTTTGACTGAAGTGTACAATCTGCAATTTTTAAACTATTTTTTCCCTGCGTGTAAAAGGCATCTAAAATGCAACTTTTAATTGGCACAACATTGGAAAGCAATTGATGTTTCTTTCCCTAATAATGTAGAGAGAAATGTGTCCTATATACGTTCATTTTGGTACTTTTGGACAAATTTCCCTCTGCCAGCTTGAATGGAATTCACACTTTGAGCCATCCTGGCGGCTAAATTAATTACTTTGCTCACACAGTGAATAATGGCATGGCGGGCTTGAGTCATCAAATGGATGGTGGGTGATCTTCCATAACATATCTGCCTAGCAATAAAATTGGGGGTTCTGATACCCGTGAGTGCTCCTTTATGCTCTGTGTGGAGCGTTTGATTTGAAATGAATAATGTGTGGCCACTACCACGGAACGAGGCACCCGTTCAAGTAAAGGTGTTCGGCAGTCTTTTAGTGGCATTTGTGAAGCATTTAACTTGTACTGCCTGAACCGCCGCCAGCCAAGATTACAGTCAAATCCGCCGACCCGAAGTCAAAACTACTAAATGGTTTGCTGAGTGTTACTAAAACTGATGCATGTGGGTACTTGACAATTGATATGGCAATGTGTGGAGGAATGAGGGGAGCGGAGTACAATCTATGTTTGCAGAACAATACTCACTTGGGACCGGAGTTGGATGATTCAATACAGCATGTCGCCAAAAGAAAACAGTGTTTGTTATGGCATACCAATGTGGAAAAACTGACTGACAGATATATCTCAGCACCATGTTGGGACTATTTGGAGTTGGAAATATCTTGTATATATGGCAGCATGCTGGTATGGTAATTTTCTGACAAGGAAGAGTCTGTTTTTGGATGTTGACAAACTATCATCAAAAGGGAGCCAGGTTGAAGGGTTTTAAATCGTTAATGTTCTAATTTACATGAAAGTGGCATTGGGGAATAAGATGCACTCAAAGAATACTACGAGTAATTGTGTGAAAAAGGCAGCTTTTATTGGCTTAGGTGCACAATCACAACAATAAACCTGGCCTTAGCCTTCCAAAACTAAAACCTCACTATTCATGAACCTATCCTATAACCTCATCCCCTCCACCTCCAAAGTACCCTCCCTGCCCCAACCATTATCAGTGCAAATTTCCCGCCTTTGGTCTAAACTCATTTCAACCATAACAGCAGTTTTATATTGTAAAACCTGTAAACCGCTGAATGCATAACATTTGCAACCAAGCTTGAAAAGCTGTCCTGTCCGTGTTTGGTCCTATGTACCCCAGTCTCTCCAGCCTGCCCTGCCCGAAGCCCAATCATAAATTGAATAAATTAAGGATAACCTGTCCTCCACCCGCCGTGCACCTGACAAAAGTGACAAAGCCTGTACAGAACTCCCCGCCCTTGTGCACCTAAACAATGTCCTGTGCCTTCTATTGCAACAACATACCCTTAAAATCAGAAGAAGTACTTCTTATGCCAAAAAAAGAGGGAGGGAGGGGGATTTATAAACCTGCACTACAACCAGCCACTGGGTCACGAATTATAAAATGGTGGCCCGCTTTAAAATGGCTGGCTATCAATGGGCTACAGTAAAGCCCAGCATAGCCCAACAAGCGCCCACTGCAGCCCAAGGACTGCACCATTCCCCAAATTACCTGGGGGGGGGGGGAAGACATCTTTACAGTCCGCTCCCCCCAAGTCCCCAATTGGGGAAGAAGATGCACTCAAAGAATACTGCGAGTAATTGTGTGAAAAAGGGTGCTTTTATTGGCTTAGGTGCACAATCACAACAACAAACCTGGCCTTGGCCTTCCAAAACTAAAACCTCACTATAAATGAACTGTTAGACCTGACAGCCTTAGGGTGGTCACCCCTAACTTTTTGCCTGCCTCCCTCCACTTTTGAGATACTGTTTTTGCTGGTTTTTAGACTCTGCGCACTTTACCACTGCTAACCAG
This sequence comes from Pleurodeles waltl, assembly GCF_031143425.1. NCBI lineage: Eukaryota > Metazoa > Chordata > Amphibia > Caudata > Salamandridae > Pleurodeles > Pleurodeles waltl. Next base: position 1,407,426,131 of record NC_090447.1, on the reverse strand, counting down.
TGCTAAAGTGCATATGCTCTCTCCCTTTAAACATGGTAACATTGGATCACACCCCATTGGGCTATTTAATGTAATTATAAGTCCCTAGTAGAGTGCACTATATGTGCCCAGGACCTGTAGATTAAAAGCTACTGGTGGGCCTCCAGCACTGATTGTGCCACCCACTTAATTAGCCCCTTAACCTTGTCTCAGGCCTGCCATTGCAAGGCCTGTGTGTGCAGTTTCACTGCCAATTCGACTTGGCATTTAAAAGTACTTGCCAAGCCTAAAACTCCCATTTGTCTACATATAAGTCACCCCTAGGGCAGGGTGCTTCTTTAGGTAAAAGGCAGGACATGTACCTGAGTAGTTTACATGTCCTGGTAGTTTAAAACTCCTAAACTCGTTTTTACACTACTGTTTGGCCTGCTCCCTTCATAGGCTAACATTGGGGCTGCCCTCATACATTGTTTGAGTGGTAGTTGTTGATCTGAAAGGAGTAGGAAGGTCATATTTAGTATGGCCAGAATTGTAATATAAATTCCTGCTGACTGGTGAAGTTGGATTTAATATTACTATTGAGAAAGACCAGTTTTAGAAAGTGAGCATTTCTCTGCACTTAAATCTGTCTATGCCTTACAATCCACGTCTGGCTGGGTTTAGTTGACAGCTCCTTGTGCATTCACTCAGACACACCCCAAACACAGGATACTCAGCCTCACTTGCATACATCTGCATTTTGAATGGGTCTTCCTGGGCTGGGAGGGCGGAGGGCCTGCTCTCGCACAAAGGACTGCCACACCCCCTACTGGGACCCTGGCAGACAGGATTGAACTGAAAGGGGACCTGGTGCACTTCTAAGCCACTCTTTGAAGTCTCCCCCCACTTCAAAGGCACATTTGGGTATAAAAACAGGGCCTCTGCCCTACCAACTCAGACACTTCCTGGAGAAGATACCAGAACCAGAACCTGCACCCTGACAAGAAGAACTGCCTGGCTGCCCAAAGGACTCACCTGACTGCTTTCTGAAGTGGACTGCTGCCTTTCTGTTGCCCTGCTGTCTTGCTGCTCTCTTGCTGTGCTGCTGAAGTGCTCTCCAAGGGCTTGGATAGAGCTTGCCTCCTGTTCCCTGAAGTCTCAGGACCAAAAAGACTTCTCTCCTGCAGCTGAAATCCCTGTGCGGTGAAAATTCGACGCACCGCCTGCCAAGAATGACGCACAGCCTGCTCACGGTGAAAATTAACTGCACGCCTAGACCGGAACGACGCAGCCCTGACTTAGTGACAGAAGATCGACGCAGCACCAGCGACGCGACTTGAACTTCGATGCACGGCCCTACAGGATCGACGCAAGCCGACTCAGGACGACACCGCCCGACTTCCTGAGAGGAATCGACGTAGCGCCTGCCGTGAGGACGAAAATTCCACGCATCGCCTACTGAAATCAACGCAGCCCCTGTGACTTCGCTCAGCAACCCCAGGATTCCACGAATCATCCCCGGGGCATCTGTAAACCCCGCAACCCGAAGAGGATCCCAGTCCACGTGCTGGAAATCGACACAACGTCTTCCCCGTGTGGAAAATAACGACGCAAGTCCGTGTACAAAGGGGCGAAACTGACGCACACTCACCATTTCCCACGCACCTCCTCCTCTGCGGTCCCTTGCAAGGATATTTCAACACAAACCAGGTACTTTGCCCGGCAAGAGACACTTGTTGTTTCTAGGAGAACTTAAGACACTTTTTATTGCTTTTACAGTAATATTTCAACTCTAAGACACTTGATATCACTTTCAGTGATATCCCTACAATTGCTTATTTAATCTTTAATCATTTTGACCTGCATTTATCCAAATAAATATGATATATTTTTCTAAACACTGTGTGGTGTATTTTTGTGGTGTTATATTGTGGTATTGTATGATTTATTGCACAAATACTTTACACATTGCCTTCTAAGTTAAGCCTGACTGCTCAGTGCCAAGCTACCAGAGGGTGGGCACAGGATAATTTGGATTGTGTGTGACTTACCCTGACAGGAGTGAGGGTCCTTGCTTGGACAGGGGGTAACCTGACTGCCAACCAAAGACCCCATTTTTAACATTGGTGATCAGCGGTGAGGAAAGGACTTTTATTTGTGCAGTGACATACAGTAGCTAAGTATTTCACTACCTACCCACAGTTAAAGGTCAACTTGATTTTTATCTCTTTTGCAAATTCGTTTTTTACTGACAATTTCTAAACTTAAATCCTTCTCTCAACATGTCTCAGGCTGGGTCTCAAGCAGGAGATTTTGACCTAGCCCTGTTGGAGACATATACTGTCAAACAACTAAAAGGGTTCTGCATGGAGATGCGTGTATCCACCCAAGGGGTCTCCAGAAAGGAGGACTTTCAAGTGGCGCTGAGGGCCTGGGCAGAAGCCCATTTAGAGGATGATGCTGAGGATGAGGAGCCAGAAGGCGGCCTCTCAGAGGAGTTTTTGCCATCAGTGGAAGAAGTTACCACAGCAATTGTGCCCCTGCCAGACCATGGAGCAGTGTCTCTGATCAAGGCCTGACCGCAGAGGAAAGGAGAGAGGAGAGGGAGTTCCAATTGCAAATGGCAAGACTGAAAATTGAGGCTCAACAGGAGGAAAGGAGGGCAGAGAGAGAAGCACAAGCAGCTGAGAGAGCCTTGGCTGAAAAGAAACTATTGTTGGCTCATGAACTGAGTATCAAGGAGCTGGATCTGAAGGCGAAGCAGTCTGAGTCCAGCAGTATTGGTGGCAGCACACAGACAGGACCTGCTGGAGAAAAGAAGGTTTGTATACCCAAAAATGTGGTGCCCAGATTTGTGGTGGGAGATGACATAGATAAATGGCTAGCTGCTTATGAAGTTGCACTAAGGGCTCATGAGGTTCCTGAAGGGCAATGGGGTACATCTATGTGGAGTTAGGTGCCAGCAATTGGGAGGGACACACTTCTTACATTGGACCCAAAGGATCAAAACACATACCCACTTATGAAAGCCATTTTACTTGCCAAGTTTGGGCTGACCCCTGAGAAATACCGTCAGAGGTTCAGGGACAGAACCAAACAGTCCACACAAACATGGGTAGATTTCTTTGCCTTTTCTAGTAAGGCATTGAATGGATGGGTGCGGGGCTGCAAAGTAGATGATTACACAGGATTGTTTAATTTGATTCTGAGAGAGCATATGCTCAGTATTTGTTTTACAGAGTTGCGCCAGCACCTAGTAGACAGTAAGCTGACTGATCCCAGGAAGCTTGCTGAGGAGGCAGACCTCTGGACTAGCACCAGAGTGTCCAGAAAGGTATCTGGGGGAGGACACCCACAAAGGTGGTAAGGGTTCCCATCAGAAGAAAGAAGAGGGAGAAAAACCTAAAAACAAGGAGTTCTCAAAAGGCCCCAAAAATAGTTTCCAAGGGAATAGTGGTAACCAGTCCTGGTCTGATTTCAAAAGGAGAGGTTTTACTGACCATAAGACAGGGAGGGTTGTACCCCAATGTGCAGAGTGCATAAGTATGGTTACTCTGAGGGCAACTCCAAGTGTCCAAAGAGGGCACATCCCCCCAAAGGAGGTCAGACACATGGGTTGGCTAGCACAGCGCTCGGGGAGGAGATGGTCCCAGACAGTTTTGGGGAGCAGACAGAGGTAACCCTAGTGTCCCTGGGGGATGCACAGATGGCCACAAAAACCCACATGCCTGCTAATACTCCCAAGTATAGGCAGTGGGTCACCATCAATGGGCAAAGGGTGGAGGCTCTGCGTGACACAGGAGCCAGCATGACTACTGTCAAGGGTCAGCTGGGGTCAGCAGAGCAGGTCCTCCCAAATACATTCCACCAAGTCATAGTCGCCGACAATCGTGAGAGCCACCTACTGGTAGCTCTGGTTCCCTTTGAATGGGGGGTGAGGGGGTCTCTGGTACTCTAAAAGTAGCTGTGAGTCCTGCCATGCCTGTAGATTGTCTGTTAGACAACGACCTTGAGCACACTACCTGGAAGGAGGTAGAGCTAACGTCTCACTTGGAGATGTTAGGATTGCCTGAGTGGGTCTGCATGACCACATGGTCCATGGCTGCCTGGGAGGGAAGTCAAGGGCGTCTGGAGCCTGGAACAATGGCCCAGACAACTGCCAAGAGGAGGGGCAAGGGGCGCAGGAAACTGGTCCCAGAAGTTCCCACAGGGGTTGATGGGGCTCCTGGTTTTGGTGGACCATGGCACCCGTTACCCAGAGGCAATCCCTCAGAGGACCGTAACTGCACCGGTGGTGACCAGAACTCTACTGGGGATATTTACCCGTGTGGGATTCCCAAAGGAGATAGTGTCTGACAGAGGAGAGAGAACCTCTCCCCGTCCTCCTCGCTGCCAAGGAAGGTAATGGGTCAGTGGAGGGTGTCATTCTCTCTGACTCCTTGACCCTAGACCAGAGAGGGGGCTGCTACCAGTTACTGGAACAGTACTCCTCGCTGTTTTCTCTCACCCCTGGACTCACACACTTGTGTGTCCATGATATTGACACGGGAGACAGTCCCCCTGTGAAGAACAAAATTTACAGGTTGTCAGACAAGGTGAAGGCCAGCATCGAAGAGGACGTCTCCAAGATGTTGGCTCTAGGGGTTATTGAGAAGTCTAGTAGTCCCTCGGCCAGCCCTGTGGTGCTGGTACCCAAGGCTGCTATACCCGGTGCCAAGCCAGAACTTCAGTTCTGCGTGGACTACCGGGGTCTCAATTCAGTCACACGGACTGACGCTCACCCCATCCCCCGAGCTGATGAGCTCGTAGACAGACTAGACTCTGCCAAATTCCTCAGTACTTTTGATCTTACATCAGGGTACTGGCAGATCGCCTTGACTGAGGGGGCTAAAGACAGATCGGCATTTTCCACACCTGAGGGCCATTACCAATTCCGGGTGATGCCCTTTGGGTTGAAAAATGCCCCGCTACCTCCCAAAGGTTGATTAACGGGGTCCTTGCTGGCAAGGATGCCTTCTGCGCAGCCTACCTGGACGACATTGCCGTCTACAGTGACAGCTGGGAGGAACACCTGCTCCACCTGAAGGAGGTGCTTCAGACTCTGCAACAGGCAGGCCTGACTATCAAGGCCAGTAAGTGCCAGATTGGGCAGGGTTCCGTGGTGTACTTAGGACACCTAGTAGGTGGTGGCAAGGTGCAGCCCCTCCAGGCCACGATTGAAACGATCAAGGCCTGGCAACCACCTAGAACACAGACCGAGGTGAGAGCCTTCTTAGGTCTCACTGGGTATTACCGCAGATTTGTCAAGGGCTATGGAACCATGGTGACACCCTTGACAGAACTCACATCCAAAAAGCAACCTAGGTTAGTGAATTGGACAGAGGCTTGTCAGAAAGCCTTTGACTCCCTGAAGGAAGCCATGTGCACAGCCCCCGTGCTCAAGGCTCCTGACTACTCCAAGGAATTTATTGTGCAGACAGATGCTTCAGAGCATGGCATAGGGGCAGTCCTAGCACAGCTAAATGAGGAGGGCCAAGACCAACCAGTAGTCTTTATTAGCAGAAGACTATTACCACGGGAACAGAGGTGGAGTGCTATTGAAAGAGAAGCATTTGCTGTGGTCTGGGCACTGAAGAAGCTGAGACCACTTCCGGGTTCAGACAGACAACAGGCCCCTCAGATGGCTCATGCAGATGGGTGTGAGAATCCTAAACTCTTGAGGTGGTCCATTTCCCTACAGGGGATGGACTTTACGGTGGAGCATCGCCGGGGATTGACCACGCTAATGCTGATGGTCTCTCCAGATACTTCCGCCTTAGCGATGAGAGCTCCCAGGAGGTTGGGTAGCTCTCCCCACTTTCAGCTGGGGGGGACACATGTTAGACCTGACAGCCTTAGGGTGGTCACCCCTAACTTTTTGCCTGCCTCCCTCCACTTTTGAGATACTGTTTTTGCTGGTTTTTAGACTCTGCACACTTTACCACTGCTAACCAGTGCTAAAGTGCATATGCTCTCTCCCTCTAAACATGGTAACATTGGATCACACCCCTAGGGGAGTGCGCTATATGTGCCCAAGGCCTGTAGATTAAAAGCTACTGGTGGACCTGCAGCACTGATTGTGCCACCCACTTAAGTAGCCCCTTAACCTTGTCTCAGGCCTGCCATTGCAAGGCCTGTGTGTGCAGTTTCACTGCCAATTCAACTTGGCATTTAAAAGTACTTGCCAAGCCTAAAACTCCCCTTTTTCTACATATACGTCACCCCTAAAGTGTGCCCTATGTAACCCCCATGGCAGGGTGCTGTGTAGGTAAAAGGCAGGACATGTACTTGTGTAGTTTACATGTCCTGGTAGTGTAAAACTCCTAAAGTTGTTTTGTCTCTACTGTGAGGCCTGCTCCCTTCATAGGCTAACATTGGGGCTGCCCTCATACATTGTTTGAGTGCTAGCTGCTGATCTGAAAGGAGTAGGAAGGTCATATTTAGTATGGCCAGAATGGTAATACAAAATCCTGCTGACTGGTGAAGTTGAATTTAATATCACTATTTTAGAAATGCCACTTTTAGAAAGTGAGCATATCTCTGCACTTAAATCTTACTGTGCCTTACAATCCATGTCTGGCTGGGTTTAGTTGACAGCTCCTTGTGCATTCACTCAGACACACCCGAAACACAGGATACTCAGCCTCACTTGCATACATCTGCATTTTGAATGGGTCTTCCTGGGCTGGGAGGGTGGAGGGCCTGCTCTCGCACAAAGGACTGCCACACCCCCTACTGGGACCCTGGCAGACAGGATTGAACTGAAAGGGGACCTGGTGCACTTCTAAGCCACTCTTTGAAGTCTCACCCACTTCAAAGGCACATTTGGGTATAAAAACAGGGCCTTTGCCCTACCACCTCAGACACTTGCTGGAGAAGAAACCTGAACCAGAACCTGCATCCTGCCAATAAGAATTGCCTGGCTGCCCAAAGGACTCATCTGACTGCTTTCTACAAAGGACTGCTGCCTTTCTGTTGCCCTGCTGTCTTGCTGCTCTATTGCTGTGCTGCCGAAGTGCTCTCCAAGGGCTTGGATAGAGCTTGCCTCCTGTTCCCTGAAGTATCAGGACCAAAAAGACTTCTCTCCTGCAGCTGAAATCCCCGTGCGCCGAAAATTTGACGCACCGCTTGCCAAGAACGACGCACAGCCTGCTCGCGGTGAAACATTCACCGCACGCCGAGACCGGAACGACGCAGCCCCGACTTCGCGACAGAAGATCGATGCAGCACCAGCGACGCGACCGGAACTTCGACGCACGGCCCTACTGGATCGATGCAAGCCGGCTCAGAATGACGACACCTGACTTCCTGACAAGAATTGACACAGCGCCTGCTGTGCGGAAGAAAATTTCATACATCGTCCCCGGGGCTTCTGAAAACCCCGCAACCCGAAGAGGATCCGAATCCGTGCGCTGGAAATCGACGCAACGTCTTCCCCGCATGGAAAATAACGACACAAGTCCGTGTGCGAAGGGGCGAAACTGACGCACAATCACCGTTTTCCATGCACCTCCCCCTCTGCGGTCCCTTGCAAGGATTTTTCAACGCAAACCAGGTACTTTGCCCTGCAAGAGACACTTGTTGTTTCTAGGAGGACCTAAGACACTTTTTATTGCTTTTGCAGTAATTTCAACTCTAAGACACTTGATATCACTTTCTGTGATATCCCTACAATTGCTTATTTCATCTTTAATTGTTTTGACCTGCATTTATCCAGATAAATATTATATATTTTTCTAAACACTGTGTGGTCTATTTTTGTGGTGTTATATTGTGGTATTTTATGATTTATTGCACAAATACTTTACACAGTGCCTTCTAAGTTAAGCCTGACTGCTCAGTGCCAAGCTACCAGAGGGTGGGCACAGGATAATTTGGATTGTGTGTGTGACTTACCCTGACTAGAAAGAGGGTCCTTGCTTGGAGTGCGGGTAACCTGACTGCCAACTAAAGACCCCATTTCTAACATGAACCTATTCTGTAACGTCCACCCTTCCACCACCCCTCCCAGAAGTACCCTTCCTGCCCCAACCATTATCCATACAAATTTCCCGGCTTAGGTCTAAACTCATTTCAACCATAACAGCACTTTGATAGTGTAAAACCTGTAAACCACTGAATGCATAACATTTGCAACCAAGCCTGAAAAGCTGTCCCATCCGTGTTTGGTCCTATGTACCCCAGTCTATCCAGCCTGCCCTGCCCCAAGCCCAACCATGAACTGAACAAATTGTGGATAACCTGTCTGCCACCCGGGAGAAGTCCTTAAAGGACTTTCCTGCCCACCTAACAATAGGAGGCTCTATAACTTCAATGCAGCTGTTAACGTCGCTCCTACCTGTAATAAATAGAGGCCCATGCCCATGAAGGACAAGTGCACTCCGTCACCACTGAAAAACTCTCTGTCTTGAAACTTAGGGGGTCATTACAACATTGCCGGTAAAAGCCGCTTACCGCCGTGCAGAAGACCGCCAATACACCGCCGCGGCCGCGGAATTCCGCCACAGCTATTATGACCCACATCTCGGAATCCGCCGAAATTCAGACACCCACACAAGTCTGCCACACCAAAGGTCAGTGATAAACTGGCGAAAACAAAATCTCCACCGTCACGCCAACAGAAACACGCCCATGCTATCACGACCCACGAATCCACGCGGCGGTCTTTCAACTGCAGTATTCCATTGGCGGTACACACTGCCGCGCTCAAAATACACACACATCTCCAAAACACAGCCACATTGGACAATTCCAACTACACATACAAACACCACTCCCACACAATCAATACAATATAAAACACACACCCACATCACCCACAAACCCCTACGACAAAAAATTATAGACGAAGGCGAGAGAGAGAGCACAGCATAGACAACCCCACCACACTGAGGCACACAACACCATCACCCACACAACATCGACGCACAAAACACCCCACACCACTACACATCACCACACTCATCACCACATACACCACCCCACACATCACCTACACCACCCCATGGCACGGCAAAGACACCCCAGGTTTTCGGAGGGGGAGCTCAGGGTCATGGTGGAGGAAATCGTACGGGTAGAGCCACAGCTATTTGGATCACAGGTGCAGCACACCTCCATAGCTAGGAAGATGGAGCTATGGCGAAGAATCGTGAACAGGGTCAACGCAGTGGGACAGCACCCAAGAAATCGGGAGGACATCAGGAAGAGTTGGAACGACCTACGGGGGAAGGTGCGTTCCGTGGTCTCCAGGCACAACGTCGCGGTTCAGCGGACTGGCGGCAGACCCCCACCTGCTCCCCCACAACTACCAACATGGGAGGAGCAGGTCTTGACCATTATGCATCCTGAGGGCCTCGGAGGAGTCGGTGGAGGAATGGACACTGGTAAGTCAAATCTTAACTATCATATCCCCCACCCTACCTGCATGCTATCACACACCCCCACCCTCACCCCCTCCCCTATCACTCCAACTCCTCACTAATGTACTAATAACACAAACCACCCATCCCAACACCAAGCCCTGCATGACACAACAAAGCATGGTCACCCCTCACTAAAGCATGGCCACTGCACATACCCATAACACCCCCTAACCATCATCACACAAGCCCCCAGACAGGAATGCTAGCACTGGGGTACACACTCACCCACCCATTGCACACCATGACACACACAGATGCAATAATCATGCTTTTACACCCCTGCAGGACCACTACCTAACGTCACCAGACAGGAGGGTCCAGACATCTCTACCCCACCCACAGAAGAGGCCCACAGTGATGACAGCAGCTCTGGCCAACTGGATCCAGATGACCAGCCCGGACCATCGTGGGCCTTGGGACAGTCGGTTCCCCTCGCACAGGCACAGCCCAACACTGACCTTCCACCCTCTGGAAACACCAGTACAGCACCCACCCAGCGGGCCCATACCTCCGTCCCCAGGACACGTCAATCAGCTGTGTGTCCACCACTACAGGGAACCCAGGATAACCCACCACCCCAACAACAACAGGGACCTGGGGGCAGTGGTAGTGGGCACACGGTCCAGGGGACGGAGGCCCAGGAACACAGGGGAACTGGGAGGGCTTCTGTGCGACAGGGGGCACACAGGCCAAGGGAACCCACTCTCCACAAGGCCCTCTCCTCCATCATGGGAGCATACCACCACTCCCAGGAGACGATGGCTACGGTCCTTGCCAAGTTTCAGGAGACCCAGCGCCTGCAGGAGGAACAGTATTTGGGGTTCAGGGAGGAACTCAGAACCATCAGCTCTGCCCTGGGCACCATCGTAGGGGTGCTGAAGGACATACAGAACACCATGAGGGACACCGTGGCACTCCAAGGGGCCCCTGACACTAGCGTGGACGATGAACTGCCCACCACCTCCGCCGGCGCTAGTGTCCAGGATGCCCCGCCACAGGACCACCACACCAGCTCCCCACCCCCTGCAGACGGAGAACCACCCCGCAAGCGGTCCCTGAGATCCAGGAACAGGACAGAGCACGATGGCAAGACCCCGCCAAGAAATGAGACCACCCTGATTGTCATCCCACTGTACCACTTTGTAACCCTGGCCATATTGGAACTGCCCCAGCTCCACTTCCTATGCCCATATGGGCAATGCACCTGTGAGACTAATAGACTGGACTCTGCCATGGACATTCCTCCACCATCACCCATCACCATTTTACCACCCCCTCCAATAATTAGCACTTCAATAAACACCCTTAAAGCACAAAACAATCTGGAGTCAGTCTGTGATTTTGAAAATGTGTATTAGCTATGACAGTGACAAAATGCGTTTTCAAATGTAATGTCAACATACCTATGTCACACATCACAAGTCCATGAAGGATGCAAGCAGATGACACACGTTGGTAACCACACCTGTGAAACCGTAATGGAAATGTACAACTCAGTTACCAAATACTGCTTGAAATTGACAGATAGGATAAAGGTAGAAGTGTGAAAGTACTTGTAGTAGTCAAGAAAGTGTTCTCACCTGTATGTCACTGGAAATATTGCTGTATGACTGAGTCCTGTTGTCAATGTCTTCTTCCTCTGCTTCCTCCTCATCACTGTCCACAGGCTCCACAGCTGCACAACACCGTCATCTAGACCATCCTCCTGCAGAAAAGGCACCTAGCGTCGCAAAGCAAGATTGTGAAGCATACAGCAGGCGATGATGATCTGGCACACCTTCCTTGGTGAGTAGAATAGAGAACCACCTGCCAAATGGAGGCACCTGAACCTGGCCTTCAGGAGGCCGAAGGTGCGTTCGATCACCCTCCTAGTCTTCCCATGGGCCTCATTGTAGCGTTCCTCTGCCCTTGTCCTCGGATTCCTCACTGGGGTCAATAGGCATGACAGGTTGGGGTAACCAGAGTCCCCTAATAGCCACACTCGGTGCCTCTGGAGTTGACCCATCACATAAGGGATGCTGCTATTCCACAGGATGTAGGCGTCATGCACAGAGCCAGGGAACATAGCATTTACCTGGGAGATGTACTGGTCTGCCAAACATACCATCTGTACATTCATGGAATGATAACTCTTCCGGTTCCTGTACACCTGTTCACTCCTGTGAGGGGGGACCAGAGCTACATGGGTCCCATCAATGGCACCTATGATGTTAGGGATATGTCCAAGGGCATAGAAGTCACCTTTAACAGTAGCCAAATCCTCCACCTGAGAGAAAACGATGTAGCTCCTCATGTGTTCCAGCAGGGCAGACAACACTCTGGACAACACGTTGGAAAACATAGGCTGGGACATCCCTGATGCCATGGCCACTGTTGTTTGAAAAGACCCACTTCCTAGGAAATGGAGCACTGATAGCACCTACACTTGAGGGGGGATTCCTGTGGGATGGCGGATTGCTGACATCAGGTCTGGCTCCAACTGGGTACACAGTTCCTGGATTGTGGCACGGTCAAACCTGTAGGTGATGATTAAATGTCGCTCCTCCATTGTCAACAGGTCCACCAGCGGTTGGTACACCGGAGGATTCCGCCATCTCCTCACATGTCCCAGCTGACCGTGCCTAGGAAGGACAAAAGCGACCACAGAGTCAAGCAACTCAGAGGTATGTACCCACAGCTACACAGAACACGAAACATCATCCAAAAAGTTGTCTGTATGTGTGTTGAGTCCAGGCCTAGGTATGTGTGACGCAGTTGAAAATGAAGCCATGTGGGCTCCTGAAATGGCGGCTGCCTGACCTCTAAAGTGGGACAATGGGATGTGAGGTAACTGCGCTGGCGTTGTACACCGTCGCGGTCGAAGACCGCTGCGCAATGCTGCATTGGTTAACATTGGACCCTATGGGTCCCAGGAGCCAATGACGAAGTGCGCCGGCGGTGATGATACGCACCGCCGCGGACGTGACCGCCATTTTCTATCTGTTGAATCACTCGATACCTGATCTTCGACAGGAGAGGACATATACTGTAAGTGCTGCTGTGACCTCAGTCTGGAAGAGCCAATGGCACGTGCGTCTGGGGAAAGGGCCCCTGCCTTCACTGCACAGGAGTTGGAGAAGCTCGTGGACGGGGTCCTCCCCCAGTACACGCTACTCTACGGTCCTCCAGACCAACAGGTGAGTACATAGGGTGCAAGTAGTATGGGCTATGTCCGGGTGGAGATGGCTGGTTGTAAGAAGGAAGGGGGCAGAGTTCTGCGAGCATGAAGGACTGTGAATGCATGTGCCACATGGCAAGGGTAGGGATGTGGGCCACTCACTTCGACGGTGCAGTTGGTAATGACTTCTCTTCTTCCCCTGTACATGTCATGTAGGTCAGCGCCCACCAGAAGAAGGATATTTGGCGTGCCATCGCCAAGGACGTCCGGACCCTTGGGGTCCACCAGAGACGGAGCACCCACTGCCGTAAAAGATGGGAGGACATTCGCCGCTGGAGCAAGAAGACGGCGGAGGCTCAGCTGGGGATCGCCTCCCAACGTGGGAGGGGTGCCTGTCGCACCATGACCCCACTGATGTTCCGGATCCTGGCGGTGGCCTACCCTGAGTTGGATGGGCGGTTGAGGGCATCACAGCAGACACAAGGGGGTGAGTACACTCTCATTCAGCTGACTTTGCGCGCAGTGGAGGGGTCTGGGTGGGGGAGGAGGGCTGTGGGTTTCCCTAGGCCAGGGCGAGTTCCGTAGGCTGTGCCCCTCCGTAATGCAGGCCATGTGGCACCCCACCCCACCTCTGTAGAGTGCCAAGTACAGGTATACATGCCCCTGTGTCATCTATGTGTGCAGATGTCCACCATAGCCATGTAGACCATATCCCAGGAACTGCATCAGTAGAGCCCAACAGCGCGGCGTAGTGCAGGGGGCTGCTGTGTCTGTATTGTCCGCCAACGGTAGCGGTAAGCCATGCACTCAACCTGTCTTTCTTCTGTCGTTCCCCCCCCCCCTTTTTGTGCTCTCCCAGTTCTTTTGTGCATCAGCATTATCAGGCGGAGGTACAGTGGCACCGGAGCACGAGGGGGCTGCATCCCACATGGCCATGAAGGGCCACACCACGGACTCAGAATACACCAGTGGGACGGAGGGCGAGGGGAGCTTCACGGCGGTCACCGGATCAGCAACCAGCGACACGGACTCATCCTCCGATGGGAGCTCCCTTGTGGTGGCGGCAACATCTGTGCCCCCCACTTCTACAGGTACAGCCACCACCCCCCCTACCAGCACCGCACTCCCAGCAGCCCCTCAGCCTTTGCCCCGTGCCCGCTCACCCATGAGGGTGGGCATCACCTTCACCCCAGGCACCTCAGCCCCTGCCCCTGTCACCTCTGCTGCCCTCAGTGAGGAGGCCATTGACCTCCTCAGGTCACTCACTGTTGGGCAGTCTACCATTGTAAATGCCATCCAGGGTGTAGAAAGGGAGTTGCAACACACTAATGCATTCGTGGAGGGCATTCATTCTGGTCAGGCTGCCCATCATCGAACCCTGCAATCTCTGGCCTCAGCACTGATGGCAGCCATTGTCCCTGTGTCTAGCCTCCCCCCTCCAACTTCCTCCACCCAGACCCAATCCCCTGTACCTCTGCCTATCCCAAGCACACCATCATACCAGCCTGCACACATGTCAACACACAAGGGAAGCTCAGGCAAACATAGGCACCACACATCCCACAGGCACTCACACAAGCATCACCCACATACAGACACAGCAACATCCACTGCCTCCACTGTGTCCCCCTCCTCGTCGTCTCCCTCCTCCCTCCCAGTGTCGTCTACACTCTCACCTGCATGCACTACCACTACAGCCACTAGGACTCGCACCAGCACACCCACCACCACACCCGCTCACCTGCACTCACCACCCCCACTACCATTTGCACGTCCCCTGTGTCCTCTCCCAGTGTGTCTGTGACGCCCCCTCCCAAAGTACACAAACGCGGGCACACACACACCCAACATCCATCCACCTCACGACAGCCTCCAGAACATGCACCTGCACCCAAATCATAAAAAGTTACACCTCCTACAACCACCTCCTCTTCCTCCACTCCCAGACCCCCTCCAGCTTCCCGTCCCAGTGTTCGTCAGAAACTTTTCCTGAGCAACGTTGACCTCCAATTCATAGGTCCTGTACTAGCACCTCAGCCAAAAAATCTCCGGTACCAGTGGTGCCTGTTAGAGGTATGTGGAGGGCACCGGGCACCTGGGCAGCCAGTGTGACACGGAGCCAAAGCACAGCCAGTCCCGCCCCTGTGAAGCACCAGAAGTTGGACAGTGCCCGACGGGATAGGGGGAAGCCTCCAGCCGGCAAAGCCGCTCACAAGGGTCCCGGGAGGAGTGTCGAGTCAGCTGTGACTCCTCCCAAGGTGGGGAAGGGGCAGAAGAAAGCGCCAAAGTCTGGGAAGAGCAGCACGGCGGAGAAGGCCGCCATCATCCCCGCTGCCCAGGAGGCCACCGCCAGCCCTATCGTCACTGGTCAGGAGACCACCGCCAGAGTCAGTGCCCAGGAGGGCAGTCCCATCGTCACTGGTCAGGAGACCACCGCCAGAGTCAGTGCCCAGGAGGGCCCCGGCAGCCACAGCCCCGCTGGGCAATGAGGGACCGCCATGGCAAACAACGCTGCACAGGTCAGAGACAGCAAAGTCAAGCACTGCTGAACAGGGCAAGCACCGCTGAACAGGGCAAAGACCACCATGGCAAGCACCGCTGAACAGGTCAGAAACTGCAAAGTCAAGCACCGCTGAACAGGGCAAAGACCGCCATGGCAAGCACCGCTGAACAGGGCAAGCACCACTGAACAGGGCAAAGACCGCCATGGCAAGCACCGCTGAACAGGTCAGAAACTGCAAAGTCAAGCACCGCTGAACAGGGCAAAGACCGCTGAACAGGGCAAAGACCGCCATGGCAAGCACCGCTGAACAGGGCAAGCACTGCTGAACAGGTCAGAAACTGCAAAGTCAAGCACCGCTGAACAGGGCAAAGACCGCCATTGCAAGCACCGCTGAACAGGGCAAGCACCGCTGAACAGGTCAGAAACTGCAAAGTCAAGCACCACTGAACAGGGCAAAGCCCGCCATGGCAAGCACCGCTGAACAGGGCAAGCACCGCTGAACAGGGCAAAGCCCGACATGGCAAGCACCGCTGAACAGGGCAAGCACCGCCAAGTCAAGCACCGGTAGCCCATGTGCGGCAGGGGCAGTGACGGAACTGGGACCGTTACGGGGAGAGTGATGCACTCTGGGCACCAGTCCCCCTCCAGAACCAGTGGAGAACAACATCCACTACCTCAGTCCTTAACAGGATGAAGCACTTTGGGCACCAGTCCCCCTCCAGAACCAGTGGAGAACAGCATCCACTACCTCAGTCCTTAACAGGATGAAGCACTCTGGGCACCAGTCCCCCTCCAGAACCAGTGGAGAGATCCATCCACTACCTCTGTCCTTAACAGGATGAAGCACTCTGGGCACCAGTCCCCCTCCAGAACCAGTGGAGACTGTCATCCACTTGAGAGACTGTGGCTTTGCACTCCCCAGGATGGTACAGTGGGCAAACCACCCACTGAAAAGACTTGTGAGACTTGGCTTTGCACTCCCCAGGATAAAGCAGTGGGCAAACCACCCACTGAAAAGACTTGTGAGACTGTGGCTTTGCACTCCCCAGGATAAAGCAGTGGGCAAACCACCCACTGAAAAGACTTGTGAGACTGTGGCTTTGCACTCCCCAGGATGGTACAGTGGGCAAACCACCCACTGAAAAGACTTGTGAGACTTGGCTTTGCACTCCCCAGGATGGTACAGTGGGCAAACCACCCACTGAAAAGACTTGAGAGACTGTGGCTTTGCACTCCCCAGGATGGTACAGTGGGCAAACCACCCACTGAAAAGACTTGTGAGACTTGGCTTTGCACTCCCCAGGATGGTACAGTGGGCAAACCACCCACTGAAAAGACTTGTGAGACTTGGCTTTGCACTCCCCAGGATAAAGCAGTGGGCAAACCACCCACTGAAACGTCTTTTGAGACTGTGGCTTTACACTCCCCAGGATGGTACAGTGGGCAAACCACCCACTGTAGAGACTTGAGAGACTGTGGCTTTGCACTCCCCAGGATGGTACAGTAGGCAACCCACCCACTGTAGAGACTTGAGAGACTGTGGCTTTGCACTCCCCAGGATACATCAATGGGCATGGAGCCCCGTCGTGGATCTGGTGTGGTGCTGTCATCCGGCTGAGGTGCCCCCCCTTTCCCTCCCCCTGAGGTGCCGGTTGTATTTCGATCTGATGCCCCAGCAGTGTTCTCTCCGTTTCTGGTCAGGTATCTGACGTGGGGCCTCGCCCATGCATTTTGGGCCCAGTGGTCCACGGACATTGAATGGTGCATACCTGCACTACTAATCGTGATGTATATTTTGTTGCATGTGTATAAATATCTGTATATATTAGCTTACTGTATTTTGATACATTACAATGGTTGATCTAATTTCCTTGTCTTTGCATTCTTCCTGGGGGGTTGGGGGTTGTTACTGTGATGTTTGGATATGCATTGGTGTGTGTGTTGTAGTGGGTGAGGGTCGGGTGGGGGTGTTGCGTGTGTGTGTCCCTGACTTTTGCCTCTCCCCTCCCCTATGTCGTAGGTGCAGTACTCACTGTTGTCTTCGGCGCCGGCGTTGCTGATGATCGTAGAGGAGCAGGAAGACTATCGCAGGGAGTATTTGGAGTTCCGGCTCCATGGTGCCCTCGTTCGTCGTGGAGTGTGTAGAGGTGAGCGGTTTCCCATTGAAATGGCTGTTTCCGCCGTGTTTTTATCCACGGTGAATCCGCCCCGGAAAAGGTGGCGGATTGGTAGGTTGTGATACTGTGGGCGGTACTTTGTCTCCCGCCTGTCTGTTGGCGGTGACCGCCGCGCTGCTTGTCTGTGCCGCTGTGGCGGTCGGAGTGTTAAAGTGGCTGTCTTTGTTGGCGGTTTCCGCCACAGTCATAATTCCCTTTTTTTCTGCCGGCCTGTTTGTGGTCTTACCACAGCTTTAACACCGTCCGCCAGGGTTGTAATGACCCCCTAAATGTCCCCGTGTTCTAAGATCCCAATCCGCTTTTCTCTGCAAAGAAATTTGCATTTATTTGTTAAGCTTTTTTCTTGCTTTCTCAATGGCGGCCGGGCTAGTAGCCCCACGCCAAGCTCTCCTGGGCATAAATGGTGTCCATATAATATGGCAGCCATGCCATAATGCCAGAATATCCTTAAAGTCCTTTTTCATTTGCTTAATCACCTCTACGCCTTTGGATCTGACAACGTCATTTTCCCCCAAGTGTAATATTAACACATCTGGGCATATTCTCCTCTGCAATAAACCATTCAGGCAGGAGATCAATTCTTTCCATAGCATACCACCTTTCCCATGTCAGTGCAGGCGATAACACTGGCTGTCCAAACCTAATTGCAGTCCAAAATGTGTTTCTGGTGCCTGTCTCTCAGCATTCTTATTAAAGGAATGCCCCACAATCCAGATTTCCAAGTCTGGCACAGATGGGCCTGCCACTGCACCTGTAAAATAAACAAAAAACATTCTCTTGGTGGTGAGACCAGCTCAACAATCGCTCTCCGTTGTCTTTACATATGTACGAAAACATTCTGACTTCCACCTACCCGCCTGCATGATTCTCTCACTCCCCCATCCCCGCCTGCTGGCTTACGTGGCCATCCCTATACGAAAATAATCTGTCCCAAAAAACAACCCTTTTTCACCAACTCTCCTCAAAGTTTTTCTCAGCACTGCCATCACTTGATGACCTGTGACTGGGCTCCCATTGCTGTGCACAAAATCCCCTAACTCCCTTTGACCCCGGGAGGCCTGAAGCCGCATACCTAATAGGACAGAGCATATATTGTTGACCGGATAACGCAAACTCACTGCTGTCCCCTGGCCTCTCTGATCTGTCTTTGATTTATGCACCCACAACTTTAAACCCAGTCTACTAAACTGTATTTCCTGCCAGGTAAATCCCATCCCCGGTCTCCTACCTACCAATTCAGAAACCCCAAACGCCCCAAAAAACATCCAAGACATAAGGGTACTAAATATTAATGTTTCTTCCGTATTTTGTGCAAACGTCAGGAAGAACTCCAATTAGTCGCCCCAGGAGGAACAATGATATCAGCTTCCTTTTCTTCTCCTCCATTCATGTCTCCCTAGCCCAACTTTCTAATATTCTCCTACCCAGTCCCACGCCGACAGATGGTAACCCCAAAGCATTTTACCCATAAAGGTGATGCCTGCTAATTTCCCTGCAATGTTAATCCACGATTGCCGTCTGCTGATCAATCTCAATATGTACTGCACAACATCTTCCTCCTTATCCCAAGTCCGTTGCCTGCGGCGCGCCCCACAATTCAGAAATTCCACTGATGCTTGGGCAAATGCCGACCTGGTAGACTCCGCTATGGAATTCCAAACCAGTTATAACATCCGCTCTTTCCTATCCTCCACAGTTCTATTGGTGTCCGAACCAGATCCGCCTCCATGGCCCGCCCATGGAATCACCTCTACTGCGAACGAGACAAAGCATCCGCAGTGTCATTGTCCACACCTGGCATATGTAAAGCACGAAAAGCAATGACATGTCTGAGGCAACCCAAAACAAAAACCCTCAAAAGTTTCAGGAATTGGGGATCCTTCACGGATTGTCTATTGATAACCTGCACCACAGCCAAATTGTCAATTCAAGACTCGTTTGTGTGCCATGACTGACTCCACAACATTAGTGCCACCACCACCGGAAATGGCTCCAGGAATGTAATACTACATCCCCCATGAGCCCACTGTGCTGGCCACTCCACAGCACACCATTTGCCTTGCCAATAAATGCCAAAACCGCAGCTGCCTGCCGCATCTGAGAAAATGTGTGCCTCCTATTGTAAATCTTGCCGTGTACACAATGGAATACAATTAAAGAATTCCAAAAAGAAGAGCCACATCCTCAAATCTTCTTTCACCCAGCCTGCAGGCGAACATGATAGTGGGGTAATTCCTTTCCTTGAAAGAGAGACCCAGCCTCCAGCATAAAACTCTTCCTGCTCTGACCACTCTGCAAGCAAAATTAAGATAGCAGAGCAAAATCTGTATCTCCGTCACTGTCACTTTCGGTTTCCTCAACATCTCGTCAATTAATAATCTCATTGCTACTTTCTTGTACTCCGGCAGTCTTGCTGACATTGCTTCTGAATCAATTTCTATACCTAGAAATGACAATATCGGAGAAGGGCCCACCATTTTCGCAGGGGCCATAGGCACTCCCACATCTGTCATTGCCGCTTGAAAGCTTCCCAGCATGTCATGACATTCTTAGGATCCACTCCTGCACACAATGAAAAAATAATCTAAATAATGTGTGATAAGATTATGCCCTGTTACATGAGTGAAAAGCCACTGCAAAAATGTGCTAAAAAACTCAAATAAGGCACAAGAAATAGAACAGACCACTGGCAGACTGTTATCCACATACCAGCTACCTTCAAACTGTAACCCGAGGAGCTGAAAATCAGAAGTGTGTGCCGGCAGCAGGCAAAAGGCTGAGCTAATATCACTTTTTGCCATCAATGCCCCCTGTCCAACCTGCTCCACCAACTGCATTGCAACGTCCACTGAAGAGTAAGAGACAGACACCAAGTCTTCAGGATGAAATCGTTAATTGTATGACCTTCCAGCCATGACAGATACTGGATCAGCCTAAATTGTCCTTTTTCATTTTTTCAAACTTCTCCAATCGATGAGACAATCAGGTCATCCATCGGCCAGTCCGAAAAAGGATCTGCCATCCTACCTTCCTAAACTTCTTTAGCCAAGTTGTCATGCACCACAAGCCAATGTTGACTCGCGGATTTTAGATTTGTTGCCCGTCTACGTGTTCTAGGACCCTGATATCCCAACTGAAACCCCCATAAAAATCCCTCTCTCAGTAATCTAGCATCGTCCTTTTTGTCCTACAAATGCAACCAGAACACAAGCCGGTCAACATCAATTGGTGTAGGAGCCCTTCCCCCCAGTACCATGATCGCTTCTACCTCCCCTGAAGTTACTCCCATTGCTTGACTGTTAGCTGAAGTCACTTTTCTAAGACTGCCACTGTCCTGCTGCCGCACCATCGGAATTGCAAAGCAGTTGACCAATGTGTGTCTCCCCCCACATTTTGAGCATTCGTGTCGGAACTTACAATATTCCCTGGAACATGTTCCTTTGTTAAAGTCCCAGCATGTCCCGACGTGAGGAGGGACCAAGCTGGATGTTTGGGACTGTGACTTTGCTGACCCCACTCCCCCACAAGTGGGGCTGCCGTGAAATGGCCGATATACTATGGGCAAACCGTTCGCCGTGAATACTGTCTTGCTGAACTTAGCCGGTCCCATCGTATATTGTCATAGATCAGCATCAATCTCCCCCCACTGTACTTTGGGGTCCGCTGCCATCCTAGCCCTGAATTCCTCGTCGTATTGAACCCAGGCAAAGCCACCGTAGTTGATGTATGCCTTACAGATAACATCCATATACTTGAATAACGCAACGGAGCGTTTGCGGTATTCCTCACAATATACGCTGGCATATATCAGAAATGCTGCTTTCCAGTTCTCAATCGTAACCAACACTTTCGGTCTTTTTGCTCGTTCATGTTCTTCCTGTTTTGAACCTTCCTTTGCTCTTACTTCCCTATGTAGCAATTGTAACATTTCCACATACTCTCCTTTCCAAAGCTTTTCTTTCATGGAAACCATCAAATGTGCCCCCAATGGTTTAGAAGTAACCATGTAGGGGAACTTCTTTACCTTAATCTCCTTACTCTCTAATTTTTCACCTGATCCTGTTGTGTCACCTGTGGTTGTTGCACAAGCTCCGACTGATTGCCTCTGTCCACCTATCCCTGTCTCTTACCCTTTTTCATCGAAATCCACTTCTTTCCCTTCTATGCCCACACCTGTGCCCAGCACATATACTCCTTTTTGCGAGCAGGCCTCCCCGCTTTCTGGCAACCATGTCGCCTCTACACCAACCTACACTTTTTTAACCTGCGTCTTCGAACAAAAAGGCTTACCTGGCGCCAAGGCCGAAGCCGGCTCCTGAGCCATTCGCCTTGCCGGTTTCCTCTGCCTCTACGCAGCCTCCAAACCAACTCTTGGCGCACAAACTGTATTATGCTGCAATATATAAGGCACAACATGAGACATCCCTCCCTCCCCCCGCACACCATCATTGCCCCTCTTCATCACGATCTCTGACTTCCCCCTTCCTCCATACTCTCTTCGTCATAATCCAACACATCTACATAATTTGTTGTAAAAATCACCTGCCCATGGGGAACTCGCCTGCTCCCTTACCTGCGCAGTTACCCCTGGGTACACCAGTGTGATACCTTTGTTCGTGCTGAGAGAGGCTTCTCTTGACCTCCCTCGCCGCTCCCACAAGGCAGGGTGCTTATTCCTGTATTTGGTGATGTCAGGGGGCACCCCTCTTCCCCTGCTAAGCAGGTGATCCGCCGATATGTCCCTCGTCGCCTTTAGGCTGGCTGCCCTGGGCCGCGCCTTCTCTTCCCCCCAGAGCTGTGGAGCTGAACGAAGCTCCCCCGAGTGTGCCGCGTCCCATGCCGCCTTGCACTGTATGAATGAGAAATTGTCTGGCATGCTGGTCAGAACCACTGACTGCTCCTCCCCCTTACCCTCCAAACCTACCTTCCTTCCCAGCTTCCTAGGCACTTCAAAACCTGTCTGCGTCCTCACCTCCACACTTTCCCATCTGCCTTGCGCCTCTGCCCCAACCACACTTCTACCATTAACTTTAACTGGTCTTTTAGGTTTGCAAAACTGCACCTCTATATCCTCCTCACTCATTCCCTCCTCTTCACTCCATTCTAACTGCGCTAAATCAATATTTGCTATCACTCTCGTTGTACTTATTGCCCCACCCAACCTTGATGCTAAAGGCTGATTAACCTCATTATTCTGAGAATACCACCCAACCCCGCATTGGCTGTCTCTGTGCCCCATCTCTCTACTAGATTCCGCAACCCCTTCCACCCTCTGCTCTATTAATGGATTCCAATGAGAATCCTCTTAATCTGCCCCTACACTTGACCTGACTCTACCGCTAACAGTTCCTGCATGGAATATACCCCTAGACCAGAAACTCTCCTTGCTAACTGAACTATCACCTTCATGCTTAAAGCAGGCCCCCCTAAAATTCCCTTTGTATTCTTTGGCCCCTTCCTCAAATGCCTCAGAAGGCAGCATATACGCCGTGCTGCCTATGGGGTTAACATTTGAGGCCCGCTCCTTTTTGCTTGCAGCACACATGTTCACCGTAGTGCTGCAGAAACCACCAAAACCTTAGCCGCTCTCCTCACAGCCTGCTGGCCGAGCTCCCCGCTCGGCCCAGGCAGCGGTGAGAGGTCGCCACTCTCCTCCAGGGTGGGCGCCACAACGTTAGTATCTCATGGGCCTCCACCCCCCACTGATGCCGCTCTCACAGAGGTTGCTCCCTTTCCCCTGGGGTGGCCTCTCCAACTCACCAATGCTGCCCTCCTGCGCATCGTCCTTGGGATGACTGGCCCACACAGCGGCCACCATGCCTCCAGCCGACCTTTGCGAAGGCCGCCCGCGCTCCTGCTCTGTAATCGAAGCCGCTATATCACCGCAGCCTGCCTCCTACAACCGCAACGCTCCCAGCAACTTTTCGTCCGACATCGCACAGTAAAGCCCTTCGTCGCGACTGTTCACTTTATTAATTATAAGCTAACTGAAAGTTAACCTGCCTGCACTACTAAAAAAAAACTACCTACTGGATTGCAAACCTGCACTACAACCAGCCACCGGGTCGCCAATTATAAAATGGTGGCCCTCTTTAAAATCACTGGCTATAATGGGCTACAATAAAGCCCAGCATAGCCTTCATGGCTGGACAGGCCATTAAATTTATACAAGAGAGAGTTGTCCTGAACAAAAGTGCACTCACAACTGGTCATTATGGAATGTAGCAAAGTCAGCAACTTACAGAGAATTCTTTGCCATTTTAATTATTTCAGGCCTTGTATTTTCAAACATCTCTGGACACGTGTTTCTGGGTTAATCCCTTCATCAGCAGAGAACAAACATTTCCTTCCTTTTTCAAAGGCCAACTGCCTGGCTGCTCAGCAGATTTAATTGCAGCCACCCGATATCAGTTGAATACCAGTTTTGTCCCAGTGGACCTCAAGTGAGCTGCAAAGTGCATCCTGGTAAAGGTAGTCCTGCACACTTTAAAATTATATCCCAGGTAAATTTAACGGCCTGTCCAGTCGTGAAGGCCGCGCCACTGCATAAAGGAGCAGTTCTATGTGTGACTGTATGGATGGTCACTTTCAGAGCAGCAGGTTGGAACACTGGCAGCAAAAACGACTGGGGTAATGAACTGCGTTCTATTATTTTGTTTGGCTTCAGAAACCCACCTGGGATATAATTTTAAAATGTGCAGGACTACCTTTACCAGGATGTACTTTACAGCTCACTTGAGGTCCACTGGGTAAAAAACTAGTATTCAACTGACATCAGGTGCCTGCAATTAAATCTGTTGAGCAGCCAGGCAGTTGGCTATTGAAAAAGGAAGGAAATGTTTGTTCTCTGCTGATGAAGGGATTAACCCAGAAACACGTGTCCAGAGATGTTTGTAAATACAAGGCCTGAAATAATGAAAATGCCAAAGAATTCTCTGTAAGTTGCTGACTTTGTTACATTCCATATTGACCAGTTGTGAGTGAGCTTTTGTTCAGGACAACTCTCTCATATATATATATATATATATATATGTAAATACCATATGTTTATCCCTTTTGGGATGGAGCAAATGAACCTCATCACAACGTCACTCAAAAAAACCCACCAAATATATAGACAAAATTAAAAAAAAAAAAAACACACTATAAGGAAGCAAGCTCAAGGATCAAGGGATAGAATGCCCTGGGAGTCCAGCCCCAAATGAGGGTTTACAACATGAATAAATGTATTTAATGCACAAGGTGTATTCTGTTGTGAGGATATCAGTCAGGGTACACCCCATTTGTGTTGCAAGGATAAATGTCACCCTATGACCCTGGAAGAAGTCAGCCTAAGAATTCTTAGTGTTGGGCTATTGTGTTGTTGCTCTGCAGTCTTGTGTATCCTTTGTGGGAATGATGGGACTGGTTGTTGCAACCTGGTGTAAAAGGAGAACTTTGGATTTTTATAGCAATGTTTATTAGTAGGGAAATGTTCATTTTTGAAAATGAGCAAAAAACTAAAGATATCGCTTTTTTATAGTTATTATGATGATGGTATCGAGGTGACCTGTTTGTTATTGCCTGCCTTGACCATTAAAGAAAGTAAGTAAAAGCCATATGTAGAGCTTTTTAAGTGAGAAGGACAATATACGGTCCTTGTGGCGGTAATGTAATGTAGTGTTCATTCATGATGAAATATCAGTTTTAAATTGCTAATTGACCGCAAACACCTTGCGACAAAGCCAGTAGGCCTGACAATTTTTTATCATTGCATATCACATTTCTGTTTAAGGCATCTACCAGGTTATTGTGGTTGGGGGGAATATAACCTGCTAGTGCACAAACAGTTAACTTTGTTTCAGACCTACAGGTTCTAGTCGATATTTAGGGGGTTGTTTTACTTCTGTGACCTATCCTTAGTGGGTGGCCCATGTATTTTGTGAGACCTTTTGGAGAGAGTTGTGATTTGGTTTTTCCACCTCCCATCTTGTATAGGGTTTCAATGTTGTTTATAGTATTTAGTTTATATGGATTAAAGTTTCCTTTTTTGTAAATTCTCATTGTTGGCATTCTCAAATCAAACAATGTATAAACATCAATATCATTCAACGTCTCACTGTGAAATTTTTTGCATCTTGTAATACTTAGTGCTTGCATTACATTCTTGAATGCCTGGTTTTAGATAAACATGAAGATTCATAAACTAGTTTGCCCCTCCCCCTCCCCCCCCCACCCACACAAAATAGAGGATCTTGCATATATAAAAATACACCTCTCTGAATACTAGTCTCCTGTTCCCACTCAACCGTGACATCTTTGATCTACTTCTGCCTTTTAATTTAACATCCTTAGGTCCCTCAAGTTGGGAGGGAATGGTACCTTTATTTGTTAACCATTTAACTTGTAAGTGGTTGACAAACTGCAAGAAAATGTGATATGTGTGCCATATTCTTCCCGGTTCCCCAGCACAGTGAGTGTCAAGCTGAACTAGCTTGTTGTTTTCACTGCCTGCCTTTGCTTAAGGTTATAGTTGATAAATCAGTATCCAGTTCCACCGGTAGACCTTCTTCCAGTTCAGTAGGCGTAAGCCAAGAATTAGTGGTATGATCGATGGGTATAGGAAATCCCACTGCAGCTAGTACCTCTTTCCAATGCATTGCAAGGCGAACATGTATCAAAAGGTGTTCTTTCTTTCCACAACCCCTCCAGCATCTATCAGTCGATCCAGGAATATCTTATTGCTTCCTTTTTAACGCCCAGTTGAAGAACTCTGCATCTAATCTGCTGATATCGGAATCTTGCCATTTCTGATAATCTGTAAGCTGCCCTGCATTCATCAAAAGATCTGATCTATCTGCCAATAAACATGTCTGAAATCACATACACTCTTCTACAATTTAAAAGAGTGGTGAATTTTGGGCTGTGAAAGATACATGTTAGGGGAGACGGAAATGTCATAATGTGGTATGTGGTGGCTATTTTGTCCCAGATATCATGTAAAGTATTTATTTATATATTCAAGGGCTTATGTTTGCACAGTAGCCATATTAGGCCCCAAATGGTCCTTCCCACCACCGCCCTGTCCATTTGGACCCAATGTCTGTCCGATTTCCTTCTCGACCGCTAACCTACCATATGTAATTGGGCTTCCCTACAGTAGCTAAGTACATACGTGAAGCCAAAACCTTCTTTCTGTCTAGGAGTTCCCTGGATCTTCTTTGAAACTATAGGCCAGTGGGTCCCAACCTTTTGACTTCTGTGGACCCCCACTTTCTCCGTACTGGAACCCGGGGACCCCCACGGAATAAAATATTGGAATCTAGGGGACCCCCACTGAGTCAATACTGAAAGGTGCATACCCCGGCCTAAACATTGTCAATGAATTGAAACGCAAATGAATACACAAAAAATGCAGAAACAAGCATTCATCAAACACATACAAAAAAGATAACCCATTTAATTTAATTTGCAAACAAATATAAATATAAAATATGCCATTTTAATAGTAAGGTTGGAGCTTTTCCACATTCAATTGAAACCACACATCGTCCATACTATATTCTGTTTGATGCACCTGCACTGCTCCCACTAATCAATCTGAGGATACCAATCAAATTTGTAGCCTCCAATTTCAAATTCCTTGACACTTACAGTATGTTTTAAAATGTTCAATTTTATATTTAGCCACTGTATTTATATACACTTAAATAACGCTAAAAGGTTAATAAATTTGTAAGCAGTTGTGGACCCCCAGTGGTCCCCGGACCACAGGTTGGGAACCACTACTTTAGGTGGCTTTTTAAGCCAACTGCAGTTTACTAAAGCCTTCTGTAGATCATCAAATCTGTCTCTTTCTTTGCCGCTTGGGAGTACCTGGAAAATGTACAACAGTTTAGGAAGTCTGTTTATTTTGATTAGTGCTATGTGACCCAGCCAGTAGATATACAAATTCTCCCATTTCTGTAACTCATTCTTGTTTTCTTGCATTGTTTAGGTATATTTGTCACATACCCCCCAGTGGGAGAATGTGTCATTTGTATCTCCAGGTATTCTATCATCCCTGTTGAGATTTTAAAGTGAACCCTCTGTGTTACGACCTGTATGTCTTTGGCCTCCAATCCTAAGGGACAGAGGATACCCAGCTACAGTCCCAAACCACCACAGAGCCTCCCCCCTCAGGAAACACCACCACAGCACCCACCCAGCAGGCCCATGCCTCTGTCCCCAGGACACGTCGATCAGCAGTGTGTCCACCACTACAGGGACCCCAGGTAACCCAACAAACACAGCACAATCAGGGACCTGGGGTCAGGGGCAGTGGGCACACGGTTCAGGAGACAGAGGCACAGGACTACAGGGAAGCTGGGAGGACTGCTGTGCAACAGGGGGAGGACAGGCCCAGGGAACCCACTCTCCACGAGGCACTTGCAGGGATCCTGGGAGCATACCACCACTCCCAGGAGACCATGGGCCACATACTGTACAAGTTGCAGGAGACCCAGCGGCTGCAGGAGGGACAGTACCTGGGGATCAGGGAGGACCTGAAAGACATCCACACCACCCTGGTCACCATTGCAGGGGGGCTGGCAGACATGGCCAACACCATGAGGGAGGCAGTGGCACACCAACGGGCCCCTGACACTAGCCACACTGATGAACAGCACTCCACCTCCGCCGGCGCTAGTGGACAGGAGGCCCCGCCACAGGACCAACAGGCCACCAGCACCCCACCCCCTGCAGAAGGAGAACCACCCCGCAAACGGTCCCTGCGATCCAAGCAGAAGCCAGAGAACATTGCCAAGACCCCCGCCAGGAAATAGGACTCTCCTGAATGTCACCCTTGTGTCCCAATCTGTCACCCTGTCCACCTTGAACTGCCATTGCTCCCCTTCCTTTGCCCCCTTGGACAATGCACCTGCGATACAAATAGACTGGACTCTAACCTGGACTTTCCTCCATCAGCAACCCAGCCCATTGCAATACCCCCTACACTTATTAGCACCTAAATAAACACCCCTATGAACAAATTCAAGTATTGAGTCTGTGGATTATATGACAAATGTATTAGTTTCACAAACTGTAAACATTGCAATTCTAATCAACTGTAATATTAAAATAGGTATGACCTGTAGTGGGCAGCAGTAAACACACCAGGAGCCAGAGTGGGGCACAGAGATCTGAAAATAGAGATGCCAAAGAGTACAGTGGGTGGCCTTAGAAATTGGGAAATCAGGCTTCCATGTTCAATGTCAAACACAATACTGCAATGGAAGGTGAAGTTACAGTGTCTAACCAGTGTGTCACTGGAAGTACTGTTTAATGAGTGTACTTCTGTTATCCACATCTTCCTCTGCCTCCTCTTCGTCACTGTCCACAGGCTCCACCGCTGCCACACGACCATCTCCAGGCTCATCCTCCTGCAGAAAAGGCACCTGGCGTCTCAAGGCCAGGTTGTGAAATAGGTAACATGCAATGATGATCTCGCACACCTTCTTGGGTGAGTAGTACAGGGATCGACCAGTCAGATGGAGGCACCGGAATCTGGCCTTCAGGAGGCCAAACGTTCTCTCAATGATCCTCCTTGTTCACCCATGTGCCTCATTGTAATATTCCTCTGCCCTTGTCCTGGCATTCCTCACTGGGGTCAGTAGCCATGAGAGGTTGGGGTAACCAGAGTCACCTGTAAATATCGAGGGATACCTGTTAGCCACACACTCACCATTAGGGCCAAACCCACACCCATATACCTACATCAACTGGGTGGGGACCATGGGCTCACCTATTAGCCACACCCGGTGCCTCTGGAGTTGAGACATCACATATGGAATGCTGCTATTCCTCAAGAAAAAGGCATGATGCACAGAGCCAGGATACTTGGCATTGACATGGGAGATGTACTGGTCCACCAAACACACCATCTGCACATTCAGAGAGTGAAAGCTATTTCTATTTCTGAACACTTGTTCATTTCTCCGGGGGGGGGGGTCAAATGGAATATGTGTACCATCAATGGCACCAATGATGTTGGGGATATGTCCCAGGGCATAAAAGTCAGCCTTCACTGTGGCCAAATCCTCCACCTGGGGGAATATGATGTAGCTGCGCATGTGTTTCAGCACGGCAGACAACGCTCTGGTCAGCACGTTTGAGAACATTGGCTGAGACATCCCTGATGCCATGGCCACTGTCGCTTGGTAGGAACCACTTGCCAGGAAATGGAGCACTGACAGGACCTGTACTAGAGGGGGGATACCTGTGGGCTGGTGGATAGCTGAAATCAGGTCTGGCTCCAATTGAGCACGCAGGTTTTGGATTGTTGCCCTATCAAGTCTGTAGGTCAGGATAATGTGCCTGTCCTCCATTGTCGCCAGCAATGTTCCCTCTAATTTTTTTCCACTGTGTGCGGCAGTGTGCGGTCTCTGTGCGCTGCAGCCAAGGATACGTGCGCCAAGAAATTGACCATTCACGCGCGCAGCGCATAACTAGCCAAGATCTTTGGCATTAGCCTCTCCATACCACTAAAGCAAAAAGGGATATCATTGCTCCATGCAATAGGGCATCAAGGCAGTTTTGTGACCTGGTTGCACACCCCAAGGACATGACCTGTTAGGGGAGCACGTATATTGCTCTAAAAGGCTTATTTAGGCTTAGAAAGTGATAACGCATATAAACTACCACAAAGTATAGGAATGGTGGAACATTTGATAACAGCACATTTTCTACTGTTCTGAAGCATTTTCTAGCTCATTAACCATTAATTTCCAAGACAAATATCACTTGCTCGCTTGTATGCTAAAGTACGCCAAATGATGTTTAAAACACTCCCCGCGGCATTTAAACGCTGTTTTCATTGACTTCAATCCAGATTCAAATATGAGCATTATCCGCCTTAGGGGAGCACGTATATCGCTCTAAAAGGCTTATTTAAACTCAGAAAGTGATAAAGCATATAAACTACCACAACGTATAGGAATGGTGGAACATTCGATAACAGCACATTTTCTACTGTTCTGAAGCATTTCCTAGCTCATTAACCATTAATTTCCAAGACCAATATCACTTGCTCGCTTGTATGCTAAAGTACGCCAAATAATGTTTAAAACACTCCCCGCGGCATTTAAACGCTGTTTTCATTGACTTCAATCCAGATTCAAATATGAGCATTATCTGCCTTAGGGGAGCACGTATATCGCTCTAAAAGGCTTATTTAAACTCAGAAAGTGATAAAGCATATAAACTACCACAACGTATAGGATTGGTGGAACATTCGATAACAGCACATTTTCTACTGTTCTGAAGCATTTTCTAGCTCATTAACCATTAATTTCCAAGACAAATATCACTTGCTCGCTTGTATGCTAAAGTACGCCAAATGATGTTTACAACACTCCCCCCGGCATTTAAACGCTGTTTTCATTGACTTCAATCCAGATTCAAATATGAGCATTATCTGCCTAAGGGGAGCACGTATATCGCTCTAAAAGGCTTATTTAAACTCAGAAAGTGATAAAGCATATAAACTAACACAACGTATAGGATTAGTGGAACATTCGATAACAGCACATTTTCTACTGTTCTGAAGCATTTTCTAGCTCATTAACCATTAATTTCCAAGACAAATATCACTTGCTCGCTTGTATGCTAAAGTACGCCAAATGATGTTTACAACACTCCCCGCGGCATTTAAACGCTGTTTTCATTGACTTCAATCCAGATTCAAATATGAGCATTATCTGCATTAGGGGAGCACGTATATCGCTCTAAAAGGCTTATTTAAACTCAGAAAGTGATAAAGCATATAAACTACCACAACGTATAGGAATGGTGGAACATTCGATAACAGCACATTTTCTACTGTTCTGAAGCATTTCCTAGCTCATTAACCATTAATTTCCAAGACAAATATCACTTGCTCGCTTGTATGCTAAAGTACGCCAAATGATGTTTAAAACACTCCCCGCGGCATTTAAACGCTGTTTTCATTGACTTCAATCCAGATTCAAATATGAGCATTATCCGCCTTAGGGGAGCACGTATATCGTTCTAAAAGGCTTATTTAAACTCAGAAAGTGATAAAGCATATAAACTACCACAACGTATAGGAATGGTGGAACATTCGATAACAGCACATTTTCTACTGTTCTGAAGCATTTTCTAGCTCATTAACCATTAATTTCCAAGACAAATATCACTTGCTCGCTTGTATGCTAAAGTACGCCAAATGATGTTTACAACACTCCCCGCGGCATTTAAACGCTGTTTTCATTGACTTCAATCCAGATTCAAATATGAGCATTATCTGCATTAGGGGAGCACGTATATCGCTATAAAAGGCTTATTTAAACTCAGAAAGTGATAAAGCATATAAACTACCACAACGTATAGGAATGGTGGAACATTCGATAACAGCACATTTTCTACTGTTCTGAAGCATTTCCTAGCTCATTAACCATTAATTTCCAAGACAAATATCACTTGCTCGCTTGTATGCTAAAGTACGCCAAATGATGTTTAAAACACTCCCTGCGGCATTTTAATGCTGTTTTCATTGACTTCAATCCAGATTCAAATATGAGCATTATCTGCATTAGGGGAGCACGTATATCGCTCTAAAAGGCTTATTTAAACTCAGAAAGTGATAAAGCATATAAACTACCACAACGTATAGGAATGGTGGAACATTCGATAACAGCACATTTTCTACTGTTCTGAAGCATTTCCTAGCTCATTAACCATTAATTTCCAAGACAAATATCACTTGCTCGCTTGTATGCTAAAGTACGCCAAATGATGTTTAAAACACTCCCCGCGGCATTTAAACGCTGTTTTCATTGACTTCAATCCAGATTCAAATATGAGCATTATCCGCCTTAGGGGAGCACGTATATCGCTCTAAAAGGCTTATTTAAACTCAGAAAGTGATAAAGCATGTAAAGTACCACAACGTATAGGAATGGTGGAACATTCGATAACAGCACATTTTCTACTGTTCTGAAGCATTTTCTAGCTCATTAACCATTAATTTCCAAGACAAATATCACTTGCTCGCTTGTATGCTAAAGTACGCCAAATGATGTTTAAAACACTCCCCGCGGCATTTAAACGCTGTTTTCATTGACTTCAATCCAGATTCAAATATGAGCATTATCCGCCTTAGGGGAGCACGTATATCGCTCTAAAAGGCTTATTTAAACTCAGAAAGTGATAAAGCATATAAACTACCACATCGTATAGGAATGGTGGAACATTCGATAACAGCACAACGTGCGCGCTTGCCAAAGGGGCCTGCGCGATGGGGGAAGGAAAGGTGCGCGCGCGCTCACCTTACAGGGAACATTGGTCGGCAGGTCCACCAGGGGTCTGTACACTGGGGGATGTCTCCATCTCCTATTCATCCTCAGCGGTTGAACTCTAGGGTGAAAAACGGTGAGCAGAGGGTCATATTCACACATATTTTAAAATATATATGCATTTCTTCCTTTACAGAAACAGAATGTGAACTCACGAGTCAGTTGATGTGCCAATCTCTGTTGTGATGCAGTTAGGTGCTATGGCCAGTGCCCCCCTGAAATGGCGGCTGTCTGACCTGTGAGGAGAGACAAGTGGAAATGAGGTAATTCCGCTGGCGTTGTGTGCCGTTGCGGTCAGCAGTTGATGACCGCCGCGCTACTTCGCATTGGTTATCATTGGGCCCTATGGGTTCCATGAGCCAATGGCGATGTATGCAGGCGGTGACGGTACGCACCGCAGGGGACGTGACCGCCATTTTCTATCTGTTCACTCACTTGCTACCTGACCTTCAACAGGAGGGGACCTACACTGGAACTGCTGCTGTGACCTATGTGTCTGGAAGCGACAATGGCTCGAGTGTCTGGGGAAAGGGTCCCCGCCTTCACTTCGGAGGAGTTGGAGAGACTGGTGGATGGGGTCCTACCCCAGTACACTTTACTTTATGGTCCTCCAGACAAACAGGTGAGTACACTGTGAGCATGATACGTGGGCCATGAATGTAGGGATTGCTGTGTGTGTGTAAGCCTCGTGCGTGGGGGGTGGCGGAGGGGTCCTGAGCAGAGTGCTGCATGTCTGGTGATCAATGTCTGTGCGTAAGGGGATGGGAGGTATATGGTGGGCCATGAGTGTAACAGGCCGGACGGTATGACTCATACCTTTTTCTATGCATATTTTCCTGCAGGTCAGCGCCCATCAGAAAAAGGGTATTCGGCGTGCCATCGCCAAGGAGGTGCAGACCCTGGGGGTCTTTGACAGGAGAAGCACCCACTGCCACAAACGGTGGGAGGACCTGTGCCGCTGGGCAAGGAAGACGACGGAGGCCCAGCTGGGGCTGGCCTTCCAACAAGGAAGGGGTGCCTGTCGTACCTTACCCCCCTGATGTTCCGCATCCTGGCGGTGGCCTATCTAGAGTTGGATGGGTGCTTGAAGGCATCACAGCAGCCACAAGGGGGTGAGTACAGATTCTGAATCATGACTTTGCGCGCGTTAAGGTTTTACCTGGGTGGGGGATGTGGGTGCCCCTAGGCCAGGGCGAACATGGCAGGGTAGGTCCCATGCTGGGCAGGCTCTGAAGCACTCCAACACCAATAGTGTTAGTGGGCATCTACTACTGGGCAGGGTCCTGTGGGTTTCAGGTGGGCAGCTAATGGCATTAGGCACTGTAACCCATGGGCTGGTGACTAGCATTGTAACTGGTAGTGCACGGCCTAGTGCATAGGGCTGTTCTCTGTGTGTTGTGTACGCCAACGGTAGTGTTGTTGCTGGCATTGACCAAGTGTATCCTCTGTCTCTCCCCCCCCCCTTTTTGTTTTGTCACCCTGTCCTTATGTGCATTAGCATCATCTGGTGGAAGAGCAGAGGCACCGGCGACGGAGGGAGCTGCATCCTACATGGGCCTGGAGGCCAAATCCACCGACGGTGACGGCACCAGTGGGACGGAGGGAGTGGGGAGCACCACGACGGAGACAGGAGGGGACACTACTGACAGCGGCAACTCCTCCGATGGAAGCTCCCTGGCAGTGGCGGACACCTCTGTGCCCACCCCAACAACATGTACAGCTGCCACCCCCGTACCAGCACCGCCCTCCCAGCAGCCCTCAGCGTGTTTCCCGTGCCCGCTCACCCAGGAGGGTGGGCATCTCCTTCGTCCCAGGCACCTCAGGCCCTGCCCCAGTCAGCCCTGCTGCCCTCAGTGAGGAGGCTATTGACCTCCTGAGATCCCTCACTGTTGGGCAGTCAACCATACTGAATGCCATCCATGGTGTAGCAGGGCATTTGCAACAAACAAATGCATACCTGGAGGGCATTCACTCTGGCGTGGCGGCCCAACAGAGAGCATTCCAAGCTCTGGCCTCCGCACTGATGGCAGCCACATTCCCTGTCTCCAGCCTTCCCCCTCCAACTTCCTCTACCCACTCCCAATCCCCTCAACCCCAGCTTATCCCAAGCACACCTTCAGACCAGCAATCACCCAAATCAACACACAGAAGTGGCTCAGGCAAATACAAGCACCACACTTCATCTCACAGGCACTCACACAAGCACCATCCCCATGCAGACACACCAACATCCACTGCCTCCACTGTGTCCTCGTCCTCGTCCACCTCCCTCCCAGTAGCGTCTCCACTCACACCTGCATGCACTACATCCTCATCCACTACTTCCATCACCAGCACGCCTATCACTACACGCCCCTCACTGGCAGTCACCACCCCCACATCCATGCACACTTCCCCTGTGTCCTCTCCCACTGTCTCTGTGACCCCTCCTCCTAAAGTACACAAACGCAAGCACACACCCACCCAACAGGCATCCACCTCACAACAGCATCCAGCACCTGCACCCAAACACAGCAGACTGACACTTCCTACAACCACTCCCTCTTCCTTCACTCCTAAACCTTCACCCTCTTCCAGCCCCAGTGTCCCTAGGAAGCTTTTCCTCGCCAACATTGACCTATTCCCTTCCCCCCACTTCCCCACTGTCCTTCACCTCGGGCCAGGGTGGCCAGAACCCAGCCCAGCACCTCAGCCACCCAGTCCACGGCCACTGTGGTTTCTGCAGCTGTGAGAGGCTCCAAGGAGGCACCCATCAGCCCAGCCAGTGTGCTATCAACACCTGCCAAGGCCAAGAAGGGTCCGCCACCTGGCAAGGGCAAGAAGGGGACAGCAGCCAGCAAGGGGAAGGAGGCAAAACCACCCGGCAAGGCCAAGTCAAAGACTCCAGCTGGCAGAAGCAAGGAGGCACCACCATCTGCCAAGGGCAGGAAGGGGCACAGAACACCAGCCATGGCACTTCAGCTGTCCGAGGCTGCAGGTGAAGGCCTGGAGGCTACCACCTCAACTGCCAGCACTGCCATCTGCACCGCGGCCAGCACTGCCACCTGCATCTCGGCCCGCACTGCCACCTGCATGGCGGCCAGCACTGCCACCTGCCCCGCCGCCAGTAGCACCACTGCCAGCAGCAGCAGCCACAGTGGGCAGCCGTCCGAGGCTGCAGGTGAAGGCCTGGAGGCTACCACCACAACTGCTAGCACTGCCATCTGCACCACGGCCTGCACCACGGCCAGCACCGTGCCCAGCACCGCCACCTGCACCGCACCCAGCACTGCCACCTGCCCCGCTGCAAGCAGCACCACTGCCAGCAGCAGCAGCCCCAGTGGGCTGCCGTCCGAGGCCGCAGGTGAAGGCCTGGAGGCTACCACCACAACTGCCAGCACCGCCACCTGCAGCGCAACTGGCATATACTGAGCAGCTGTCACCGCCGGAGAGCAGTGCGTAGTGGTGACTATATGGGCTGCAGTGCGTCCTGGCCCCTGCAGAAGCTGTTGTTGTAACACCCAGGTGAGAGACTGTGACCTTGCACTCCAAAACACCTGCATCACAGGGCGCAATGCCCCCTCCAGACCCAGTGGAAGAAGGCATCCACTCAGCCCCTCCTTGCCAGGATGAAGCACACTGGGCACAAGGCCCCCTCCAGAACCAGTGAAAGAAGGCATCCACTCACTCCCTCCTTTCCATGATGAAGCACACTGGGCACAAGGCCCCCTCCAGAACCAGTGGAAGAATGCATCCACTCATCCCCTCCTTGCCAGGATGAAGCACACTGGGCACAAGGCCCCCTCCAGAACCAGTGGAGAAGCCATCCACTTGAGAGACTGTGGCCTTGCACTCCCCAGTACCAAGCAGTGGGAAAGCCACGCACTTGAGAGACTGTGGCTTTGCACTCCCCAGGACCAAGCAGTGGGCAAACCACCCACTTGAGAGACTGTGGCTTTGCACTCCCCAGGACCAAGCAGTGGGCATGGAGCCCCCTCCAGGAGCAGTGGCGTTGTCCCATCTTCTGGATGAGGTGCCCCCCCCATTCCCCGTCCCCCTGAGGTCCCTGTGTGTTTTCGATCTGATGCCCCTGCAGTGTTCTCTCCGTATTGAGGCAGGAGTCAAGTGTGGCCTTGGACTATGTGGTTTGGCCCAGTGGGCCACGGACAATTTTTGAGTGGACATTGTCCCCCCTTTTGTATATATTGTATATAATGTACATACTGTTTTATCTTTATGAGCGTATTTCTACGTATTACTAAAATTACACTCATTTTACTCCATTCCTTTTGTCCTTTCGTTATTCCAGAGGGTTACGGGGTGTATATGTAAAGTTGTTGCATGTGTTTGTGTTTATGGTGTTGGGGGTGGGAGTGGGGGTGTTGCGTGTGTGTGTCACTCTCTTTTGCCTCTCCCCCTTCCTTGTGTGCTAGGTGCAGTACTCACTGTGGTCGTCGTCGCCCGGTGTTCATGTTCCTGGTATATGAGAAGATACACCAGCATGGGGAACACCTGCAGCTAGGGCTCCATGGCGTCCTGGTTCTTCCTTGAGTGTCGAAAGGTGAGTGGTTTGCCTTCTGTGTTCTGTTTCCGCCGTGCTTTTGATGGCGTTGGTACTGCCCCGGAAAAGCTGGTGGATGG